>NC_052316.1:34901425-35023523 GCF_016432855.1 Salvelinus namaycush
CTCAGGTCTGCTACCTGGCTTAGCCACACTCCTCTTTAGCCCCCCCCAAAAAAATTCTGGGGCTGCCTCTCGTACCTGTCGCGCTGCCGTGCTGCCTCCTCATATCGGCCGCTCAGCTTTCGCTCCCTCCAGCTCAGCTTTTGGGGCGACGATATTCCCCAGCCTGTGCCCAAGGTCCTTCTCCGTTTAAATTCTCCTCCCATGTCCAGGAGTCCTGAGATTTTGGCCGCTGCTGCTGCTGCTGTCCATTACCACGCTGCTTGGTCCTTTTGTGGTGGGTGATTCTGTAACGCTTGTCTTCCTCCTCGTCCGAGGAGGAGCAAGGATCGGACCAAAATGCAGCGTGGTTTGAATACATACTTTTAATAATATCAACGAATACGAAAAACACTTGATAAACTACAAACGAACAAAACGAAGTGAACAGACCTGAACATGAGAACATAAAACATGAACGCACGAACAGGAACAAACGAACGAACGAAACGAAACAGTACCGTGTGGCGAACAAACACAGACACAGCAACAATCACCCACAAACAAACAGTGAGAACAGCCTACCTTAATATGGTTCTCAATCAGAGGAAACGTAAAACACCTGCCCCTGATTGAGAACCATATCAGGCTAGTTGACAATGAACCCAACATAGAAACACATAACATAGAATGCCCACCCAGCTCACGTCCTGACCAACTAAACAATACAGAACAAAGGAAATAAGGTCAGGAACGTGACAGTACCCCCCCCCCCCCCCCCCCCCCCAAGGTGCGGACTCCGGCCGCAAAACCTGAACCTATAGGGGAGGGTCTGGGCGGGAATCTGTCCATGATGGCGGCTCTGGCTCTGGACGTGGTCCCCACCTCACCATAGTTAATCCCCGCTTCCGTGGCCTCCTCCTAATGGCTACCCTCCATATTAACCCCACTGGATTAAGGGGCAGCACCGGACTAAGGGGCAACACCGGACTGAGGGGCAGCACCGGACTGAGGGGCAGCTCCGGACTGAGGGGCAGCTCTGGACTGAGGGGCAGCTCCGGACTGAGTGACGGCTCTGGCAGGTCATGGCTGGCTGACGGCTCTGGCAGGTCATGGCTGGCTGACGGTTCTGGCAGGTCATGGCTGGCTGACGGTTCTGGCAGGTCATGGCTGGCTGACGGCTCTGGCAGGTCATGGCTGGCTGACGGCTCTGGCAGGTCATGGCTGGCTGACGGCTCTGGCAGGTCATGGCTGGCTGACGGCTCTGGCAGGTCATGGCTGGCTGACGGCTCTGGCAGCTCCTGTCTGGCGGGCGGCTCTGGCAGCTCCTGTCTGGCGGGCGACTCTGGCAGCTCCTGTCTGGCGGGCGGCTCTGGCAGCTCCTGTCTGGCGGGCGGCTCTGGCAGCTCCTGTCTGGCGGGCGACTCTGGCAGCTCCTGTCTGGCGGGCGGCTCTGGCAGCTCCTGTCTGGCGGGCGGCTCTGGCAGCTCCTGTCTGGCGGGCGGCTCAGACGGCGCTGGGCAGACGGACAGCTCAGACAGCGCTGGGCAGACGGGCAGTGCAGGCGGCGCTGGGCAGACGGGCACACCTGTAGAGAGGAGACGGAGAGACAGCCTGGTGCGTGGGGCTGCCACAGGACCCACCAGGCTGGGGAGACCTACAGGAGGCTTGGTGTTAGGAGGAGGCACCTGAAGGACCGGGCTGTGGGGGAGCACTGGAGCTCTGGTGCGCAGCCTTGGCACCACTCCCCCAGGCTGGAATACTACTCTAGCCCACACAGGTTGAACCGGGCTGTGGGTGAGCACTGGAGATCTAGTGCCTACTACGCGCACCTCTCCCTTAGGCTCCATTCCCACATTTGCCCGGTACGAGCGGAGCGCAGGCATAGGACGCGCAACCATGGATTTTGGTTGTTTTTAATGACTGATTCAAGGATATTCAATATTTCTTTAATTTCTAATTGGTTCTGTTTTAAGTCTTTTTGTGGGATGTTTTTGTATTGATTATCAAAATAAGTTTTCCAAATTCCTACATCTGGTATGGCTAATTCTTGTGACTTTGTTGTGCTTGAATTGTTCCACATGTCCCAGAACTGATTTTGGTCAATTGCGTTTCCAATTTCATCAAGTGTCTTGTTGGTATAATTCAGTTTATTGCGTTTCAGTCTCTCTCTCTCTTTCTCTTCTCTTTCTCTCTCTCTCTTTCTCTCTGTCTCTCTTTTTCTTTCTCTCTCTTTCTCTTTCTCTCTCTCTTGCTCTTTCTCTCTCTCCTTCTCTCTCTTTCTCTTTCTCTTTCTCTTTCTCGTTCTCTTTCTCTTTCTCTTTCTCTTTCTCTCTCTCTTTTTCTCTTTCTCTTTCTCTCTCTCCTTCTCTCTCTTTCTCTTTCTCTTTCTCTTTCCCTCTTTCTCTCTCTCTCTTTCTCTTTGCCTCTTTCTTTTTCTTTCTCTTTCTCTTTCTCTTTCTTTCTCTCTCTCGCTCTTTCTCTTTCTGTCACGAGAATTTCTAGTTCCAATGATATTAACTCAAAACTCACGATATACTTTGACCAATTCCCCAGGGGTTGTAAGGTCCCGGTTAATAGAAGGATTTGACAAAGTCCCAGAATTTCTGCAAAAGGTTAGTTCTTTATTCAGAGAGCTCTGAAAATCATACAAGTACATAGCCTTTTATACCTCACATTTGGTCATACCATATATCATACCCTTTATAAATGCCCTTGTCAGGGTTGTGTGCGGAGAATATTCGGAGTCAAACGCAGGACACAGGTGTTGAGCGAAACCACAGTGTTTTACTCAAAATTAAGGCAAAATTCCACAAATGGAAATAAACAGATACATACACGTATCAACCACAACCACTAACGCACAAACAATCACGGACAAAACAGAAATGAAAGCCAGAGGGTTAAATAGGGAACATGGGGGAATTGAAACCAGGTGTGTATAATACAGACAAAACAAAACGAAACTGAAAAATGGATCGATGGTGACTAGAAAGCCGGTGACGTCGACCGCCGAACACCACCCGAACAAGGAGAAGGGCCGACTTCGGCGGAAGTCGTGACAGTACCCCTCCCCTGACGCGCGGCTCCAGCAGCGCGACGACACCGGCCTCGGGGACGACCCGGAGGGCGAGGTGCAGGGCGATCCGGGTGGAGACGGTGAAACTCTTGTAACATGGACGGATCTAGAATGTCCTCCACCGGTACCCAGCATCTCTCCTCCGGACCGTACCCCTCCCACTCCACGAGGTACTGAAGGCCCCTCGCCCGACGTCTAGAATCCATGATGGCCCTTACGATATACGCCGGGACCCCCTCGATGTCAAGAGGGGGCGGAGGGACCTCCCGCACCTCAGACTGCTGGAGCGGACCAGCCACCACCGGCCTGAGGAGAGACACATGGAACGAGGGGTTAATGTGATAATCAGGGGGGAGTTGTAACCTATAACAAACCTCGTTCAGTCTCCTCAGGACTTTAAATGGCCCCACAAACCGCGGACCCAGCTTCCGGCAGGGCAGGTGAAGGGGTAGGTTTCGGGTCGAGAGCCAGACCCGATCCCCCGGTGCATACACCGGGGCCTCACTGCGGTGGCGGTCGGCACTCGCCTTTTGTCTCCTGATGGCCCGTTGTAACCGCACATGGGCAGCGTTCCAAGTCTCCTCTGAGTGCCGAAACCATTCATCCACCGCAGGAGCCTCAATCTGGCTCTGATGCCATGGTGCCACGACCGGCTGGTAACCTAGCACACACTGAAACGGTGATAGGTTGGTAGAGGAGTGGCGGAGGGAGTTTTGGGCCATCTCCGCCCAGGGGATGTAAGCTGCCCACTCCCCCGGCCGGTCCTGGCAATAGGACCTCAGAAACCTACCCACATCCTGGTTTACTCTTTCCACCTGCCCGTTGCTCTCGGGGTGAAAACCTGAGGTAAGGCTGACCGAGATCCCCAGGCGTTCCATAAACGCCCTCCAGACTCTAGACGTAAATTGGGGACCCCGATCAGAAACTATATCCTCAGGCACCCCGTAGTGCCGGAATACGTGGGTGAACAGAGCCTCCGCAGTTTGTAGAGCCGTAGGGAGACCGGGCAAAGGAAGGAGACGGCAGGACTTAGAAAACCGATCCACAAAGACCAGGATCGTGGTGTTACCCTGCGACGGGGGAAGATCCGTCACAAAATCGACCGATAGGTGTGACCACGGTCGCTGTGGAACGGGAAGGGGTTGTAATTTCCCTCTGGGCAGATGTCTAGGTGCCTTGCACTGTGCACATACCGAACAGGAGGACACATAAACCCGCACGTCCTTAGCTAAAGTGGGCCACCAGTACTTCCCAGCAAGGCAGCGCACCGTCCGACCGATACCAGGATGACCAGAGGAGGGTGACGTATGAGCCCAACAGATCAAACGATCGCGGACATCAAACGGAACGTACATACGCCCAGCTGGACAGTCAGGTGGAATGGGCTCTGAACGTGACGCCCGTTCGATGTCCGCGTCCACCTCCCATACCACCGGTGCCACCAGGCGAGAGGCTGGAATGATGGGAGTGGGATCTGAGGACCTCTCCTCTGTATCATACAGCCGGGACAGTGCGTCTGCCTTAACGTTCTGGGAACCTGGTTTGTAGGAAAGGGTGAAATCAAAACGGGTGAAAAACATGGCCCACCTTGCCTGGCGAGGGTTCATTCTCCTCGCCGCCCGGATGTACTCCAGATTGCGGTGGTCAGTCCAAATGAGAAAAGGGTGTCTTTCCCCCTCAAGCCAATGTCTCCACGCTTTCAGAGCCATGACAACAGCCAGCAACTCCCGGTCCCCCACATCATAGTTTCGCTCCGCCGGGCAGAGCTTCTTCGAAAAGAATGCACAGGGGCGGAGCTTTAGTGGCGTACCCGAGCGCTGAGACAGCACAGCCCCTATCCCCGCCTCGGACGCGTCCACCTCAACTATGAATGCTAAGGAAGGATCAGGATGAGCCAGCACGGGAGCTGAGGTAAACAGAGCCTTCAGCTGACCAAACGCCCTGTCCGCCCCAGCTGTCCACTGCAGTCGCACCGGTCCTCCCTTCAGCAGTGAGGTAATGGGAGACGCTACCTGACCAAAACCCCGGATAAATCTCCGGTAGTAGTTGGCAAACCCTAAAAACCGCTGCACTTCCTTTACCGTGGTTGGAGTCGGCCAATTACGCACGGCTGAAATGCGGTCATTCTCCATCTCTACCCCTGACGCTGAAAAGCGGTACCCTAGGAAGGAGATGGACTGTTGGAAGAACAGACATTTCTCAGCCTTGACGTACAGGTCATGCTCCAACAGTCGACCAAGCACCCTGCGCACTAGGGACACATGCTCGGCGCGTGTAGCGGA
This sequence comes from Salvelinus namaycush, assembly GCF_016432855.1. Classification (NCBI taxonomy): domain Eukaryota; kingdom Metazoa; phylum Chordata; class Actinopteri; order Salmoniformes; family Salmonidae; genus Salvelinus; species Salvelinus namaycush. The sequence goes on from NC_052316.1 coordinate 34,906,763, forward strand.
ATATATTAGAATGTCATCTATATACACCACTACACCCTGACCGTGCAGGTCCCTAAAGATCTCATCCACAAAGGATTGGAAGACTGATGGAGCATTCATTAACCCGTACGGCATGACGAGGTACTCATAATGCCCAGAAGTGGTGCTAAATGCTGTCTTCCACTCATCTCCCCCCTTGATACGCACCAGGTTGTAAGCGCTCCTGAGGTCCAATTTTGTGAAGAAGCGCGCCCCGTGTAATGACTCGGTCATACTCGCTATAAGTGGTAGCGGGTAACTGTATTTTACCGTGATCTTATTTAATCCGCGATAATCAATACACGGGCGCAAACCTCCATCCTTCTTCTTCACAAAAAAGAAACTCGAGGAGACAGGTGAGATGGAAGGCCGAATGTATCCCTGTCCCAGAGATTCGGTGACATATGTCTCCATAGCCACCGTCTCCTCCTGTGACAGCGGATACACGTGACTCCTGGGAAGTGTAGCGTCTACCAAGAGATCTATCACACAATCCCCCGGTCGATGGGGTGGTAATTGAGTCGCCTTCTTCTTACAGAAGGCGAGTGCCAAATCGGCATATTCGGGAGGAATGTGCATGGTGGAAACCTGGTTTGGACTTTCCACCGTAGTGGCACCTAAGGAAACACCTACACACCTCCCTGAACACTGACAGGACCATCCCTTGAGAGCCCTCTGTTGCCACGAAATAATCGGATCATGAGAGGCCAACCAGGGAAGACCCAACACAACAGGAAACGCAGGAGAGTCGATCAGGAAGAGACTAATTCTCTCCTCGTGATCCCCCTGCGTTCTCATAGCGATGGGCGCTGTGACCTCCCCAACCAGCCCCGACCCCAAAGGACGACTATCTAAGGCATGTACAGGGAAGGGAACATCAACCGGAATAATAGGGATCCCTAAGCTATGAGCCAAAGAGCGGTCAATAAAGTTCCCAGCTGCGCCTGAATCTACTAGCGCCTTATGCTGGGGATGTGGGGAAAACTCAGGAAATTCTATAGATAACCACATGTGTGCAACAGAAGGCTCTGGGTGAGTTATGTGCCTACTCACCTGAGACTACCCACCAGTGCTCCGCCTGCTACCTCGACTTCCAGGAGAAACACCCCAGCACCGGACAGCAGTGTGCCCTCTGCGTCCACAGTTGGTACATGGAGTGGTTCCCCCTCCGGTCTCCCTCCTAGCAGCCCCTCCCAACTCCATAGGGGTTGGATCCAAGGAGCTGGGTAATGGAATGGGCGGACCCCGATCTAGACGCCCGCGGGAGGCCAACAGGTTATCCAGCCGGATAGATAAATCCACCAGCTGGTCCAGGTTGAGAGTGGTGTCCCTGCAGGCTAGCTCCCTACGAACCTCCTCTCGTAGACTACACCTGTAATGATCGATCAGGGCCCGCTCATTCCATCCCGCACCAGCGGCCAGAGTACGGAAGTCCAAGGCGAAATCTTGAGCGCTCCTCATCCCCTGTCTTAGATGGAACAATCGCTCTCCCGCCGCTCTCCCTTCAGGTGGATGATCAAAGACTGCCCGGAAGCGGCGAGAGAAGTCATCATAGTTATCCAGGGTAGATCCCTCTCTTCCCCAGATGGCGTTGGCCCACTCCAGGGCTTTACCAGTCAGACAGGAGATGAGGGCGCCCACCTTCTCGTGTCCCGAAGGGGACGGATGAACAGATGCCAGGTATAGCTCCAGCTGTAGGAGGAAACCCTGACACCCGGCTGCTGTTCCGTCATACGCTCCTGGGAGCGAGAGCCGAATTCCACTGGTTCCGACCGGTGGAGGGATGGATGGTGGTGTAGGTTGAGGTGCGGGTATTGGTGCTGGGGTATGATCTACTGGGAGACCTCCTCTCTCCCATCTGTCCATAGTTTGCAGCACACGATCCATGGCTGTCCCTAAACTATGCAACATGGTCGCGTGCTGTTGAACCTGCTCCTCTACTGGGAGAGAAGGGCTGGCTGCGCCTGCTGACTCCATTTGAAGTTGGTCCGTGATTCTGTCAGGGTTGTGTGCGGAGAATATTCGGAGTCAAACACAGGACACAGGTGTTGAGCGAAACCACAGTGTTTTACTCAAAATTAACCTGTTAGGCGGGCTGTCCCGACATCGGTACACTTATGACAACATCCAGCTCAAGTGTAGGGCGCGAAATTCAAAATCTATTTTTTTTAAAATATTTAACTTTCACACATTAACAAGTCCAATACAGCATTTGAAAGATAAACATCTTGTCAATCCAGCCAACATGTCCGATTTTTTAAATGTTTTACAGAGAAAACACCACATATATTTATGTTAGCTCACCACCAAATAAAAAAGAGGACAGACATTTTTCACAGCACAAGTAGGATGCAAGTAGCATGCACAAGCCAACCTAACTAACCTAGAACCAACCTAAATAACCTAGAAAAAACTACCTCAGATGACAGTCCTATAACATGTTACACAATAAATCTATGTTTTGTTCAAAAAATGTGCATATTTTAGCTATAAATCAGTTTTACATTACTGCTACCATCATAGCTACAGTCAGAAATCGCACGGGAGTAGCCAGAGAAAATACAGACACCAACGTCAACTACTAATTACACATCATAAAACATTTCAGAAAAATATATGGTGGATAGCTAATGAAAGACAAAGATCTTGTGAATAAAGCCAATATTTCCGATTTTTGAAGTGTTTTACAGCGAAAACACAATATATCGTTATATTAGCTTACTACATTAGCTAGCACACAGCAGCATTGATTCTAGTCAAACGGTAGCATAGCACAGTTCGACAGATATATGAAAAAGCATCCCAAATTGGGTCCTTATCTTTGTTGATCTTCCATCAGAATGTTCTCCAAGGGGTCCTTTGTTCAGAAACGTCTTTATTTCGATCCAGAACGAACGATTTCCCTCTTGAATTAGCAAGCACACTGGCAGTGCGACGCTAACCTCTCCATCTTGACAAAATTCTTGCGTCGCATCACGTCTAAAGTCCAGAATAAATTTCAATAATATAATTAAACTATATTGAAAAAACATACTTTAGGATGATATTGTGACATGTATCAAGTAAAATCGAAGCCGGAGAATATATTCACCTATAACGACAGTTTTCCAGGAGGCAATACAAGGTCCAACTTCGCGCCTTGGAGAAAAAAAATTATGGCGGTCCTCTCACTCCAAGAGGCTGTATTCAATCCCTGAACGAGATATTCAAGTCCTTTCTGCTCTCACTTCCGCATGACACCCAGGGGAAGGCGTATGACGTGTTTCTATGGTCCCAAGTGACATGCCCTTTTATAGACAAGCTCTTGAAAAGAGACCTCGCATTTGGAAATCTCACTTCCGGATAGGAAATGGGCTGCAGAAAAAGTTCTGGTTCACTTAGAGAAATAATTCAAACGGTTTAAGAAACTAGAGAGTGTTTTCTATCCAATAGAAATGATAATATGCATATTGTACGAGCAAGAATTGAGTAGGAGGCCGTTTGAAATGGCCACCTATTTTCAGGTTACTCAGTGCTGCCCCTTGCAGCCATAAGAAGTTAAGGCAAAATTCCACAAATGGAAATAAACAGATACATACACGTATCAACCACAACCACTAACGCACAAACAATCACGGACAAAACAGAAATGAAAGCCAGAGGGTTAAATAGGGAACATGGGGGAATTGAAACCAGGTGTGTATAATACAGACAAAACAAAACGAAACTGAAAAATGGATCGATGGTGACTAGAAAGCCGGTGACGTCGACCGCCGAACACCACCCGAACAAGGAGAAGGGCCGACTTCGGCGGAAGTCGTGACAGCCCTCCTCTTCTCTAACACTGTCAATGCTATTTACAAGTCTACTCCAACACATACATTGCTTATCATATCCTACAACATGTTACATAATCTACTGCAAGCCTAACGGTTTCTCCCCTCCCTGGGTGGGGAGACCTCCTTCCTGTTATCAGTTTCACAGTGGTCACGAGTTGTCTGTCACAAGTTGTCTGTTGACAGTTCCTCTTTTCCTATGCACACACTGTCTCACTTACATTGCTAAATAGTAAAGTCTTAACTTGTCCTATGCACACACATTAGATAATTCTAGTCTTATAATTCTAATTCATCATACGTTTCAGGGTGGAATACTTTAGTCATTACCATAAACATATAAATCATATACATTTCTATATCACTTTCTCTTTCTTTCTCTTTCTCTTTCTCTTTCTCTTTCTCTTTCTCTTTCTCTCTCTCTCTCTCTCTCTCTCTCTTGCTCTTTCTCTTTCTCTTTCTCTCTCTTTCCCTTTCTCTCTCTTCCTCTCTCATCCCTCTCTCCCTCGTAGTACAACTGGAGCTACTCTCTCGCTCAGTCCCCTCTCTCATCTCTTTCTCTCTCCCCTTCCCCCTCTCTCTTTCTCTCTCATCCCTCCCTCTCTTAGTTAGTCCAACTGGAGCGACTCCCATCTCTGCTCCTGATGAAAAAGGTGAGGCGAGAGAATCAATGGGAACTCATTCATTATGGTTTCCTCTCTCTTTTCACTCTCTAAATAAATCTTGCATTACAAACAGCTTGTTCTCTCCACAAACTGGGCCAAGCGTCTTCTCCCATCATGGAAGGATGTCTAAAAACAGCATGCAGTGTTCCAAAATAATCTGCCTTTGTTTGTATGAGCTTTGTGAGACTGAGACATGTGGTTGGGTCATCCCAGTGGCGTAGTCTCCTTTGTCAGCCATCTTCGAAAAGGTGTACATGAACGATAGATTCTTCATAAGGCAGCCATCTGCTTCTCTATGGGGAAATGCTTTAGTTCCAAAATAACCCCTCTTTGTTTTTATAGAGCTTTGTGAGACTTTATGAAAGGGTTTAAGGGTCATCACTCTCCTCTAGTTTCCTTTGACAGCCATCTTGGAAAAGGTGAGAATTAAAGGAAGCTTCTCTGTGAGGTAGCAGTCTGTTTGTCTATGGTGGACCTGCACCACAGCTGTTGTCACTCAAAATTAATTGCATCATTTGTAAGCTGTTTATTCTGTGATGAAACAAAAACAAAGCCATGCTGGTAATTACCATTTGGAGTGTCAGGTATAAGCTTCCTTGATCAAGTCTGATGTGCCGACAACAGGATACAGTGGATGTGTGTGTGTGGCTTCTCCTGGCTGGCTCACCATTACAGACACCCAGAGGGAGATGAAGCCTGAGCTCCAGCTGGTCCTGGGTCTCCTAAGTGCCCTCATATCTCCTCTAGAGTAGGGATGAAAGAAAGTACCATCAAGCTCAACCAACATAGAAAACATAAACATGATCTGAGATTGGTGCGTAAAAATGAATAAAGATTCAGTCAAAAAGAGGGCGGTTCACAGTTCACACACAAAACAGAATTATTTTGTGACTTTAAATGTGTTTCTTTTATTGCTTGGAGGAGCAGGGGAAAGTATACTTAGACACACAGGCATTTCAATCTAAGCCTTGTTCAGTGTGTGTGAAGGAGGGCTCAGCCAGGGAGAGGCAGTCGGACTTGTGTGTGTCTATGTGTGTGTGTGTGTGTGTGTGTGTGTGTGTGTGTGTGTGTGTGTGTGTGTGTGTGTGTGTGTGTGTGTGTGTGTGTGTGTGTGTGTGTGTGTGTGTGTGTGTGAGCATGCACAGTGGAGTCAGTGGCCTTAGTTGGCAGAGTGAGGAGATTGGCGGTCTAGGAAGTGGCCTGGATGAAAACATGTCAAGCGCACTCACACAACCTAACGTTATGATGTTAATTAAACCAGCCAGCATGAATATTTATCATCTGATTAACATTAGCATTAGCACAGTCCAGCCTCTCTCCCAGACCTGGGTTCAAACAGTATTTTAAATCTTTAAATATTTTAGCAACACTTGACTGTGAAAGTAGAAACCCTGTATATCTGGTGCTCCTTCAGGCAGGCTGAATCAAACACTCAAAGTAATAAAAAAATGTCAAATACTGTTTGTGTGTCCAGAAGAGAGGAGGATGTTTAGGGTTGAAATGAGATTCCTCTCAGTCCAGTGGCCACAGTCTGTCTCAGTGGGTCCTGAATGTGTCCTGGGGAGGGTGTTGATTGGATGGCATCTATCAGGGGTGGACTTAGCAATTTGGGGGTCAATTTCAAAATGTCATTGAGCCCACCCTGGGACCTTCTGTATGGGCAGCTGGGGCCTGTTTCAATTGAAACCTATCAAGCATAGCAAAGTCTTCCTCTGTCTTCCATCGATGTCTGTGTTCCCAATCAGAGCTGAGATGGTGATCGAATTCAATGGTCCTCAAGGCTGCCTGTAGGCAGTTTTTAATATGTACTAATCGCTTAATCAATTTCCATCAGATCATTAATGATCTGTGAGGATATCAAATCAACTGTGAGGATATCAAATCAAATCAAATCAAATTTTGTTGGTCACATACACATGGCTAGCAGATGTTAATGCGAATGTAGCGAAATGAGAGGGAGGTAGGGATATTTAAAAGGGAAGTAGTGATGGAGTCAGAGCTGGGGTTTAGTAAAGAGATAGAGGTAAACGGGATTAGGTGTAGAGGTGCAGGGGTAATAGGAAGGATAGAGTGGAGGTATGGGGAGAGATAGAGCGGTAGTGCAGGGCCAGGTAGAGGCTAAGGGCTTGGGAACAGTAGCTGGGTAGAGGTACACTGTAGTGATGGAGGGAGAGTAAGGGAGCTGTAGCTGGGTAGAGGTACACTGTAGTGATGGAGGGAGAGTAAGGGAGCTGTAGCTGGATAGAGGTACACTGTAGTGATGGAGGGAGAGTAAGGGAGCTGTAGCTGGATAGAGGTACACTGTAGTGATGGAGGGAGAGTAAGGGAGCTGTAGCTGGATAGAGGTACACTGTAGTGATGGAGGGAGGGTAAGGGAGCTGTAGCTGGATAGAGGTACACTGTAGTGATGGAGGGAGAGTAAGGGAGCTGTAGCTGGATAGAGGTACACTGTAGTGATGGAGGGAGAGTAAGGGAGCTGTAGCTGGGTAGAGGTACACTGTAGTGATGGGGGAGGGTAAGGGAGCTGTAGCTGGATAGAGGTACACTGTAGTGATGGGGGAGGGTAAGGGAGCTGTAGCTGGGTAGAGGTACACTGTAGTGATGGGGGAGGGTAAGGGAGCTGTAGCTGGATAGAGGTACACTGTAGTGATGGGGGAGGGTAAGGGAGCTGTAGCTGGGTAGAGGTACACTGTAGTGATGGGGGAGGGTAAGGGAGCTGTAGCTGGGTAGAGGTACATTGTAGTGATGGGGGAGGGTAAGGGAGCTGTAGCTGGGTAGAGGTACATTGTAGTGATGGGGGAGGGTAAGGGAGCTGTAGCTGGGTAGAGGTACATTGTAGTGATGGGGGAGGGTAAGGGAGCTGTAGCTGGGTAGAGGTACACTGTAGTGATGGGGGAGGGTAAGAGAGCTGTAGCTGGGTAGAGGTACACTGTAGTGATGGGGGAGGGTAAGGGAGCTGTAGCTGGGTAGAGGTACACTGTAGGGATGGGGGAGGGTAAGGGAGCTGCAGCTGGGTAGAGGTACACTGTAGTGATGGGGGAGGGTAAGGGAGCTGTAGCTGGGTAGAGGTACACTGTAGTGATGGGGGAGGGTAAGGGAGCTGTAGCTGGAGAGAGGTACATTGTAGTGATGGAGGAGGGTAAGGGAGCTGTAGCTGGGTAGAGGTACACTGTAGTGATGGGGGAGGGTAAGGGAGCTGTAGCTGGGTAGAGGTACATTGTAGTGATGGAGGAGGGTAAGGGAGCTGTAGCTGGGTAGAGGTACACTGTAGTGATGGAGGAGGGTAAGGGAGCTGTAGCTGGGTAGAGGTACATTGTAGTGATGGGGGAGGGTAAGGGAGCTGTAGCTGGATAGAGGTACATTGTAGTGATGGAGGAGGGTAAGGGAGCTGTAGCTGGGTAGAGGTACACTGTAGTGATGGGGGAGGGTAAGGGAGCTGTAGCTGGGTAGAGGTACATTGTAGTGATGGAGGAGGGTAAGGGAGCTGTAGCTGGGTAGAGGTACACTGTAGTGATGGAGGAGGGTAAGGGAGCTGTAGCTGGGTAGAGGTACACTGTAGTGATGGGGGAGGGTAAGGGAGCTGTAGCTGGATAGAGGTACATTGTAGTGATGGAGGAGGGTAAGGGAGCTGTAGCTGGGTAGAGGTACACTGTAGTGATGGAGGAGGGTAAGGGAGCTGTAGCTGGGTAGAGGTACACTGTAGTGATGGGGGAGGGTAAGGGAGCTGTAGCTGGATAGAGGTACATTGTAGTGATGCAGGAGGGTAAGGGAGCTGTAGCTGGGTAGAGGTACATTGTAGTGATGGAGGGAGGGTAAGGGAGCTGTAGCTGGGTAGAGGTACACTGTAGTGATGGGGGAGGGTAAGGGAGCTGTAGCTGGATAGAGGTACACTGTAGTGATGGAGGAGGGTAAGGGAGCTGTAGCTGGGTAGAGGTACACTGTAGTGATGGGGGAGGGTAAGGGAGCTGTAGCTGGGTAGAGGTACACTGTAGTGATGGGGGAGGGTAAGGGAGCTGTAGCTGGGTAGAGGTACACTGTAGTGATGGGGGAGGGTAAGGGAGCTGTAGCTGGGTAGAGGTACACTGTAGTGATGGGGGAGGGTAAGGGAGCTGTAGCTGGGTAGAGGTAAACTGTAGTGATGGGGGAGGGTAAGGGAGCTGTAGCTGGATAGAGGTACACTGTAGTGATGGAGGGAGAGTAAGGGAGCTGTAGCTGGATAGAGGTACACTGTAGTGATGGGGGAACGTAAGGGAGCTGTAGCTGGGTAGAGGTACACTGTAGTGATGGGGGAGGGTAAGGGAGCTGTAGCTGGGTAGAGGTACACTGTAGTGATGGGGGAGGGTAAGGGAGCTGTAGCTGGGTAGAGGTACACTGTAGTGATGGAGGGAGAGTAAGGGAGCTGTAGCTGGGTAGAGGTACACTGTAGTGATGGGGGAGGGTAAGGGAGCTGTAGCTGGATAGAGGTACACTGTAGTGATGGGGGAGGGTAAGGGAGCTGTAGCTGGGTAGAGGAAACACTGTAGTGATGGGGGAGGGTAAGGGAGCTGTAGCTGGGTAGAGGTACACTGTAGTGATGGGGGAGGGTAAGGGAGCTGTAGCTGGATAGAGGTACATTGTAGTGATGGAGGAGGGTAAGGGAGCTGTAGCTGGGTAGAGGTACATTGTAGTGATGGAGGAGGGTAAGGGAGCTGTAGCTGGGTAGAGGTACACTGTAGTGATGGAGGAGGGTAAGGGAGCTGTAGCTGGATAGAGGTACACTGTAGTGATGGGGGAGGGTAAGGGAGCTGTAGCTGGATAGAGGAAACACTGTAGTGATGGAGGAGGGTAAGGGAGCTGTAGCTGGGTAGAGGTACATTGTAGTGATGGGGGAGGGTAAGGGAGCTGTAGCTGGATAGAGGTACACTGTAGTGATGGGGGAGGGTAAGGGAGCTGTAGCTGGATAGAGGAAACATTGTAGTGATGGAGGAGGGTAAGGGAGCTGTAGCTGGGTAGAGGTACATTGGAGTGATGGGGGAGGGTAAGGGAGCTGTAGCTGGGTAGAGGTACACTGTAGTGATGGGGGAGGGTAGGGGAGCTGTAGCTGGGTAGAGGTACACTGTAGTGATGGGGGAGGGTAAGGGAGATGTAGCTGGGTAGAGGTACACTGTAGTGATGGGGGAGGGTAAGGGAGCTGTAGCTGGGTAGAGGTACACTGTAGTGATGGGGGAGGGTAAGGGAGCTGTAGCTGGATAGAGGTACACTGCAGTGATGGAGGGAGAGTAAGGGAGCTGTAGCTGGATAGAGGTACACTGTAGTGATGGAGGGAGGGTAAGGGAGCTGTAGCTGGGTAGAGGTACACTGTAGTGATGGGGGAGGGTAAGGGAGCTGTAGCTGGGTAGAGGTACACTGTAGTGATGGGGGAGGGTAAGGGAGCTGTAGCTGGGTAGAGGTACACTGTAGTGATGGGGGAGGGTAAGGGAGCTGTAACTGGGTAGAGGTACACTGTAGTGATGGGGGAGGGTAAGGGAGCTGTAGCTGGGTAGAGGTACACTGTAGTGATGGAGGGAGAGTAAGGGAGCTGTAGCTGGATAGAGGTACACTGTAGTGATGGAGGGAGAGTAAGGGAGCTGTAGCTGGATAGAGGTACACTGTAGTGATGGAGGGAGAGTAAGGGAGCTGTAGCTGGGTAGAGGTACACTGTAGTGATGGAGGAGGGTAAGGGAGCTGTAGATGGGTAGAGGTACACAGTAGTGATGGGGGAGGGTAAGGGAGCTGTAGCTGGATAGAGGTACACTGTAGTGATGGAGGGAGGGTAAGGGAGCTGTAACTGGATAGAGGTACACTGTAGTGATGGAGGGAGGGTAAGGGAGCTGTAGCTGGGTAGAGGTACACTGTAGTGATGGAGGGAGGGTAAGGGAGCTGTAGCTGGGTAGAGGTACACTGTAGTGATGGGGGAGGGTAAGGGAGCTGTAGCTGGATAGAGGTACACTGTAGTGATGGAGGGAGGGTAAGGGAGCTGTAGCTGGATAGAGGTACACTGTAGTGATGGAGGAAGGGTAAGGGAGCTGTAGCTGGATAGAGGTACACTGTAGTGATGGAGGGAGGGTAAGGGAGCTGTAGCTGGGTAGAGGTACACTGTAGTGATGGGGGAGGGTAAGGGAGCTGTAGCTGGGTAGAGGGACACTGTAGTGATGGAGGAGGGTAAGGGAGCTGTAGCTGGGTAGAGGTACACTGTAGTGATGGAGGAGGGTAAGGGAGCTGTAGCTGGGCAGAGGTACACTGTAGTGATGGGGGAGGGTAAGGGAGCTGTAGCTGGATAGAGGTACACTGTAGTGATGGGGGAGGGTAAGGGAGCTGTAGCTGGGTAGAGGTACACTGTAGTGATTAGGGGAGGGTAAGGGAGCTGTAGCTGGATAGAGGTACACTGTAGTGATGGAGGAGGGTAAGGGATCTGTAGCTGGTTAGAGGTACACTGTAGTGATGGGGGAGGGTAAGGGAGCTGTAGCTGGGTAGAGTAAACACTGTAGTGATGGGGGAGGGTAAGGGAGCTGTAGCTGGGTAGAGGTACACTGTAGTGATGGGGGAGGGTAAGGGAGCTGTAGCTGGATAGATGTACACTGTGGTGATGGGGGAGGGTAAGGGAGCTGTAGCTGGATAGAGGTACACTGTAGTGATGGAGGAGGGTAAGGGAGCTGTAGCTGGGTAGAGGTACACTGTAGTGATGGGGGAGGGTAAGGAAGCTGTAGCTGGGTAGAGGAAACACTGTAGTGATGGGGGAGGGTAAGGGAGCTGTAGCTGGGTAGAGGTACACTGTAGTGATGGGGGAGGGTAAGGGAGCTGTAGCTGGGTAGAGGAAACACTGTAGTGATGGGGGAGGGTAAGGGAGCTGTAGCTGGGTAGAGGTACACTGTAGTGATGGGGGAGGGTAAGGGAGCTGTAGCTGGGTAGAGGTACACTGTAGTGATGGGGGAGGGTAATGGAGCTGTAGCTGGGTAGAGGTACACTGTAGTGATGGGGGAGGCTAAGGGAGCTGTAGCTGGATAGATGTACACTGTGGTGATGGGGGAGGGTAAGGGAGCTGTAGCTGGATAGAGGTACACTGTAGTGATGGAGGAGGGTAAGGGAGCTGTAGCTGGGTAGAGGTACACTGTAGTGATGGGGGAGGGTAAGGAAGCTGTAGCTGGGTAGAGGAAACACTGTAGTGATGGGGGAGGGTAAGGGAGCTGTAGCTGGGTAGAGGTACACTGTAGTGATGGGGGAGGGTAAGGGAGCTGTAGCTGGGTAGAGGAAACACTGTAGTGATGGGGGAGGGTAAGGGAGCTGTAGCTGGGTAGAGGTACACTGTAGTGATGGGGGAGGGTAAGGGAGCTGTAGCTGGGTAGAGGTACACTGTAGTGATGGGGGAGGGTAAGGGAGCTGTAGCTGGGTAGAGGAAACACTGTAGTGATGGGGGAGAGTAAGGGAGCTGTAGCTGGATAGAGGTACATTGTAGTGATGGGAGGAGGGTAAGGGAGCTGTAGCTGGATAGAGGTACATTGTAGTGATGGGGGAGGGTAGGGGAGCTGTAGCTGGGTAGAGGTACACTGTAGTGATGGGGGAGGGTAAGGGAGCTGTAGCTGGGTAGAGGTACACTGTAGTGATGGGGGAGGGTAAGGGAGCTGTAGCTGGATAGAGGTACATTGTATTAATGGAGGAGGGTAAGGGAGCTGTAGCTGGGTAGAGGTACACTGTAGTGATGGGGGAGGGTAAGGGAGCTGTAGCTGGGTAGAGGTACACTGTAGTGATGGGGGAGGGTAAGGGAGCTGTAGCTGGATAGAGGTACACTGTAGTGATGGGGGAGGGTAAGGGAGATGTAGCTGGGTAGAGGTACACTGTAGTGATGGGGGAGGGTAAGGGAGCTGTAGCTGGGTAGAGGTACACTGTAGTGATGGGGGAGGGTAAGGGAGCTGTAGCTGGATAGAGGTACACTGCAGTGATGGAGGGAGAGTAAGGGAGCTGTAGCTGGATAGAGGTACACTGTAGTGATGGAGGGAGGGTAAGGGAGCTGTAGCTGGGTAGAGGTACACTGTAGTGATGGGGGAGGGTAAGGGAGCTGTAGCTGGGTAGAGGTACACTGTAGTGATGGGGGAGGGTAAGGGAGCTGTAGCTGGGTAGAGGTACACTGTAGTGATGGGGGAGGGTAAGGGAGCTGTAGCTGGGTAGAGGAAACACTGTAGTGATGTGGGAGAGTAAGGGAGCTGTAGCTGGATAGAGGTACATTGTAGTGATGGGAGGAGGGTAAGGGAGCTTTAGCTGGATAGAGGTACATTGTAGTGATGTGGGAGGGTAGGGGAGCTGTAGCTGGGTAGAGGTACACTGTAGTGATGGGGGAGGGTAAGGGAGCTGTAGCTGGGTAGAGGTACACTGTAGTGATGGGGGAGGGTAAGGGAGCTGTAGCTGGATAGAGGTACATTGTATTAATGGAGGAGGGTAAGGGAGCTGTAGCTGGGTAGAGGTACACTGTAGTGATGGGGGAGGGTAAGGGAGCTGTAGCTGGGTAGAGGTACACTGTAGTGATGGGGGAGGGTAAGGGAGCTGTAGCTGGATAGAGGTACACTGTAGTGATGGGGGAGGGTAAGGGAGATGTAGCTGGGTAGAGGTACACTGTAGTGATGGGGGAGGGTAAGGGAGCTGTAGCTGGGTAGAGGTACACTGTAGTGATGGGGGAGGGTAAGGGAGCTGTAGCTGGATAGAGGTACACTGCAGTGATGGAGGGAGAGTAAGGGAGCTGTAGCTGGATAGAGGTACACTGTAGTGATGGAGGGGAGGGTAAAGGGAGCTGTAGCTGGTGTAGAGGTTACACTGTAGTGGATGGGGGAGGGTAAGGGAGCTGTAGCTGGGTAGAGGTACATTGTAGTGATGGGAGGAGGGTAAGGGAGCTGTAGCTGGGTAGAGGTACACTGTAGTGATGGGAGGAGGGTAAGGGAGCTGTAGCTGGGTAGAGGTGGTTGTTGGGGGTGATTAGGTGACAGCTAGACATGGTTGAGCCCAGAGTTGAACGTGGCTGAGCCCTGAAACTCTAATTAACAGCCAGCTAACGGAGGCAACAAAGACAGGAGAGGAGAGGAGGGAAGTGGAGGAGAGGAGGGAAGGGAAGGAGGAGATCAGGCTCCACGTCTACACCTTATTTATTACCATTTCACCACCTCCGCCTCAAAACCCTATTCTCGAATGATGAAGGGAGCATGAGTGAGTGAGATAGCAAAAAATAGAAACAGTGGAACTATCTACAGGGTTCTATTAAGGAAAATGTATACCCGTAATAGAAAAGCTATAATCATGAATAAAATCCAGTTCTTCTGTGTGGATATGACTGTGTGTATATACTGTGTGTGTGTGTGGTATGTGTGTGTGTGCGGCCGTGTGTCTGTATGGAGATTTGTCTTTCACACTCTGCTCTTGGCATTTGCACGGCACGTTGCCCACCATGATACCCCTGCCTCTCTGCCTTGTTTCCGCATCATCACAGTTATACTTCCACTGACATGATCTCTCTCAGAGCTGCAAGGACACGTCGGAAACCACACAACAACCACACGGCAACCAGTTAGACACAGTTGATGGTAGAGTACACTTGAAATACTGTGTGTCCTCTTTCCACTCTAAATCAAGTGTACATTGTTTCTGTATCTCTCTGCATACCTTTACTGTCCTCCCTAGCCTGATCCAACCCCATCTATCACTAGGACAGGATCACGTGAGATAGAAGGGGGAGAGGGAGCGAGAGAGAGAGATAGAAGGGGGAGAGGGAGAGAGAGAGAGGTGGAGAGAGAGAGAGATACAGATAGAAGGGGGAGAGGGAGAGAGAGAGATACAGATAGAAGGGGTAGAGGGAGAGAGAGAGAGATACAGATAGAAGGGGGAGAGGGAGAGAGCGAGAGATACAGATAGAAGGGGGAGAGGGAGAGAGAGAGAGATACAGATAGAAGGGGGAGAGGGAGAGAGAGAGAGATACAGATAGAAGGCGGAGAGAGAGATACAGATAGAAGGGGGAGAGAGAGATACAGATAGAAGGGGAGAGGGAGAGAGAGAGAGATACAGATAGAAGGGGGAGAGAGAGATACAGATAGAAGGGGGAGAGAGAGAGATACAGATAGAAGGGGGAGAGGGAGAGAGAGAGAGATACAGATAGAAGGGGGAGAGGGAGAGAGAGAGAGATACAGATAGAAGGCGGAGAGAGAGATACAGATAGAAGGGGGAGAGAGAGATACAGATAGAAGGGGGAGAGAGAGATACAGATAGAAGGGGGAGAGAGAGAGATACAGATAGAAGGGGGAGAGAGAGATACAGATAGAAGGGGGAGAGAGTGAGATACAGATAGAAGGGGGAGAAAGAGAGATACAGATAGAGGGGGGAGAGAGAGATACAGATAGAAGGGGGAGAGAGAGAGATATACAGATAGAAGGGGGAGAGAGAGAGATACAGATAGAAGGGGGAGAGAGAGATACAGATAGAAGGGGGAGAGAGAGAGATACAGATAGAAGGGGGAGAGAGAGATACAGATAGAAGGGGGAGAGAGAGAGATACAGATAGAAGGGGGAGAGAGATACAGATAGAAGGGGGAGAGAGATACAGAGAGAAACAGAGGGATGGAGAGAGATACAGGGAAATGGAAAAGAGGCATAAGAGACCAGTCTAAATATTAAGGTCTCCTTCAACATATTGCCAAATCAATCAGATCCACTACACAAGCTGTCTGGTTTCCTCAAACTCGCTTCCTTACTTGTAGCTAACGGGCCTTAGTGTTTATGCTATCATCATGCTATGCTATTGGTGTGGTAGACAAGGCAAGACTTGTCCTGACTACTTTACATTTACATTTACATTTAAGTCATTTAGCAGACGCTCTTATCCAGAGCGACTTACAAATTGGTGCATTCACTTTATGATATCCAGTGGAACAGCCACTTTACAATAGTGCATCTAAATCTTTTAAGGGGGGGGGGGGGGGGGGGGGGGGGGTTAGAAGGATTACTTTATCCTATCCTAGGTATTCCTTAAAGAGGTGGGGTTTCAGGTGTCTCCGGAAGGTGGTGATTGACTCCGCTGTCCTGGCGTCGTGAGGGAGTTTGTTCCACCATTGGGGTGCCAGAGCAGCGAACAGTTTTGACTGGGCTGAGCGGGAACTGTACTTCCTCAGAGGTAGGGAGGCGAGCAGGCCAGAGGTGGATGAACGCAGTGCCCTTGTTTGGGTGTAGGGCCTGATCAGAGCCTGAAGGTACGGAGGTGCCGTTCCCCTCACAGCTCCGTAAGCAAGCACCATGGTCTTGTAGCGGATGCGAGCTTCAACTGGAAGCCAGTGGAGAGAGCGGAGGAGCGGGGTGACGTGAGAGAACTTGGGAAGGTTGAACACCAGACGGGCTGCGGCGTTCTGGATGAGTTGTAGGGGTTTAATGGCACAGGCAGGGAGCCCAGCCAACAGCGAGTTGCAGTAATCCAGACGGGAGATGACAAGTGCCTGGATTAGGACCTGCGCCGCTTCCTGTGTGAGGCAGGGTCGTACTCTGCGGATGTTGTAGAGCATGAACCTACAGGAACGGGCCACCGCCTTGATGTTAGTACTTCTAGGTACACAATATCTGGGGTAACACTTTATTTGGTTAGTCCCATTTAGATGGTTTGTAGATGTTCAGTAGACGTTCAATAACTGTCAACAAGATTTTAACTATCTACTAACCCTAACCCTAGCGATAACCCTAACCGTAACCCTCATCCTAACCCTAAACTTAACCCTTACCTTATCCCTTATTCTAAACCTAACCCTAACCGTAACCTTTGCAAGTAGTTACTTATCAACCATGGTTTGGAACTGGTTTAGGGAACAGAACCGAAAAGCGGAAAATAATGCAATTTTTCAAGGAACAGAAACAGATCCTGGAATAAAAGTGATCCATACTGTTCCAAAACAGAACCATTATTTTTAAATCAAATCAAATTCCAATTTTATTTGTCACATACACATGGTTAGCAGATGTTAATGCGAGTGTAGCGAAATGCTTGTGCTTCTTGCTCCGACAGTGCAGTAATATCTAACAAGTAATCTAACAATTCCCCACCAACTACCTAATACACACAAATCTAAAGGGGTGAATGAGAATATGTACATGTAAGTATATGGATGAGCGATGGCCGAGCGGCATAGGCAAGGTGCAATAGATGGTATAAAATACAGTATATACATGTGATATGAGTAATGTAAGATATGTAAACATTATTAAAGTGCCATTATTTAGAGTGCATTGTATAAAGTGACTAGTGATCCATTTATTAAAGTGGCCAGTGGTTGGGTCTCAGTGTAGGCAGCAGCCTTTCTGAGTTAGTCATTGCTGTTTAGCAGTCTGATGGCCTTGAGATAGAAGCTGTTTTTCAGTCTCTCGGTCCCAGCTTTGATGCACCTGTACTGACCTCGCCTTCTGGATGGTAGCAGTGTGAACAGGCAGTGGCTCGGGTGGTTGATGTTCTTGATGATCTTTTTGGCCTTCCTGTAACATCGGGTGCTGTAGGTGTCATGGAGGTCAGGTAGGTGATGGAGCCTTGTGGTTGAGGGCAGTGCAGTTGCTGTACCAGGCTGTGATACAACCACATTAGGATGCTCTCGATTGTGCATCTGTAAAAGTTTGTCAGGGTTTTGGATGACAAGCCAAATTTCTTCAGCCTCCTGACGTTGAAGAGGCGCTGTTGCGCCTTCTTCACCACACTGTCTGTGTGAGTGGACCATTTCTGGTTGTCTGTGATGTGTACGCCGAGGAACTTAAAACTTTCCACCTTCTCCACTGCTGTCCCTTCGATGTGGATAGGGGGGTGCTCCCTCTGCTGTTTCCTGAAGTCCACGATCATCTCCTTTGTTTTGTTGACGTTGAGTAAGAGGTTGTTTTCCTGACACCACACTCCGAGGGCCCTCACCTCCTCCCTGTAGGCTGTCTCGTTGTTGTTGGTAATCAAGCCCACCACTGTTGTGTCGTCTGCAAACTTGATGATTGAGTTGGAGGCGTGCATGGCCACACAGTCGTGGGTGAACAGGGAGTACAGGAGAGGGCTGAACACGCACCCTTGTGGGGCCCCAGTGGTGCGGGTCAGTGAAGTGGAGATGTTGTTTCCAACCTTCACCACCTGGGGGCGGCCCGTCAGAAAGTCCAGGACCCAATTGCACAGGGCCGAGTTGAGACCCAGGGCCTCCAGCTTGATGATGAGCTTGAAGGGTACTATGGTGTTGAATGCTGAGCTGTAGTCAATGAACAGCATTCTTACATAGGTATTCCTTTTGTCCAGATGGGATAGGGCAGTGTGCAGTGTGAAAGAAGGTGTTTAGTTTGTCTGGAAGTGTGACATCGGTGTCCGTGACTTGGCTGGATTTATTTTTGTAGTCCGTGATTTCCTGTAGACCCTGCCACATACGTCTTGTGTCTGAGCCGTTGAATTGCAACTCCACCTTGTCCCTGTACCGGCATTTCGCTTGTTTGATTGCCTTGCGGAGGGCATAGCTACCCTTTTTATATTCAGACATATTTCCAGACCTCTTTCCATGGTTAAATGCGATGGATCGCACTTTCAGTTTTGCGCGAATGCCGCCATCCATCCACAGTTTCTGGTTAGGGTAGGTTTTAATAGTCACAGTGGGTACAACACCTCCAATGCACTTCTTTATAAACACACTCACTGAGTCAGCGTATAGGTCGATGTTGTTCTCTGAGGCTGACCGGAACATATTCCAGTCCTCGTGATCAAAAACATCTTGAAGCGTGGCTCGTCACTGGTACATCCTGTTTGAGTTTTTGCCTATAAGAAGGAGGAAGATGGTGTCATGGTCGGATTTGCCGAAGGGAGGTCAGGGAGGGCTTTATATGCATCGCGGAAGTTAGAGTAGCAGTGGTCGAGGGTATTGCGCATGCGGGTAGCGCAATCACTATGTTGGAAGAATTTAGGTAGGCTTGTTCTCAAATTTGCTTTGTTAAAATCCCCAGCTACAATAAATGCAGCCTCAGGATGTATGGTTTCCAGTTTGCATATAATCCAGTGAAGTTCCTTGATGGCCATCTTGGTGTCTACTTGAGGGGGAATGTACACAGCTGTGACTATAACTGACGAGAATTCTCTTGGTAGGTAAAATGGCCGGCACTTGATTGTAAGGAATTCTAGAATGGGTGAGCAGAAAGACTTGAGTTCCTGTATGTTTTTATGATTACACCATGAGTCGTTGATCATAAAGCATACACCCCCACCCTTCCTTTTCCCAGAGAGGTGTTTATCTCTGTCGGCGCGATGCATGAATCCGACAACATATCCTGAGAGAGCCATGTTTCTGTGAAACAGAGGATGTTACAATCACCGATGTCTCTCTGGAAGGCAACCCTTGCTCGAATTTCGTCTACCTTGATGTCAAGAGACTGGACATTGGCTAGTAGTATACTCGGGAGCGGTGGGCGATGTGCACGTCTACGGGGCCTGGCCAGGTGGCAGCTTTGTCTGCCCCTTCTGCGGCATCGTTGTTTTGGATCGCCTACGAGAATTAGCTCCATTGTCCCTGGTGGTGGTCCGAACAGAGGATCCACTTTGGGAAAGTCGTATTCCTGGTCGTAATGTTGGTAAATTGACGTTGCTCTTATATCCAATAGTTCTTCCCGGCTGTATGTAATAAAACTTAAGATTTCCTGGGGTAACAATGTAAGAAATAACACATAAAAAAACAAAATACTCTATAGTTTCGAAGCTAGCATGGGAACTAGTTAATAACGTTGTTTTAGGATACAGGAATGTTTTTCTAGTCACACAAAAATAAACGCAACAAAGCGCCTATGCAAAGCCCTGATGTTGTCACTCAATAACTTATTCCAGTGTCTGCCTGTAAGCTGAAAATCTTTGCCAGTGCGTGTTTAGGTTACCTGCCCCTCCCCTCTCTGAACCATAGGCTACTGTACTGACGTTACCATAGGCTACTGTACTGACGTTACCATAGGCTACTGTACTGACGTTACCATAGGCTACTGTACTGACGTTACCATAGGCTACTGTACTGACGTTACCATAGGCTACTGTACTGACGTTACAATAGGCTACTGTACTGACATTACGATAGGCTACTGTACTGACGTTACGATAGGCTACTGTACTGACGTTACCATAGGCTACTGTACTGACGTTACCATAAGCTACTGTACTGACGTTACCATAGACTACTGTACTGACGTTACCATAGGCTACTGTACTGTTGTTACGATAGGCTACTGTACTGACGTTACGATAGGCTACTGTACTGACGTTACGATAGGCTACTGTACTAACGTTACGATAGGCTACTATACTGACGTTACCATAGGCTACTGTACTGACGTTACCATAGGCTACTGTACTGACGTTACCATAGGCTACTGTACTGACGTTACAATAGGCTACTGTACTGACATTACGATAGGCTACTGTACTGACGTTACGATAGGCTACTGTACTGACGTTAACATAGGCTACTGTACTGACGTTACCATAGGCTACTGTACTGACGTTACGATAGGCTACTGTACTGACGTTACCATAGGCTACTGTACTGACGTTACAATAGGCTACTGTACTGACGTTACCATAGGCTACTGTACTGACGTTACGATAGGCTACTGTACTGACGTTACCATAGGCTACTGTACTGACGTTACAATAGGCTACTGTACTGACATTACGATAGGCTACTGTACTGACGTTACGATAGGCTACTGTACTGACGTTAACATAGGCTACTGTACTGACGTTACCATAGGCTACTGTACTGACGTTACGATAGGCTACTGTACTGACGTTACCATAGGCTACTGTACTGACGTTACCATAGGCTACTGTACTGACGTTACCATAGGCTACTGTACTGACGTTACCATAGTCTACTGTACTGATGTTACCATAGACTACTGTACTGACGTTACCATAGACTACTGTGCTGACATTACCATAGGCTACTGTACTGACGTTACCATAGGCTACTGTACTGACATTACCATAGGCTACTGTACTGACGTTACCATAGGCTACTGTACTGACGTTACCATAGGCTACTGTACTGACGTTACGATAGGCTACCGTACTGACGTTACGATAGGCTACTGTACTGACGTTACCATAGGCTACTGTACTGACGTTACCATAGGCTACCGTACTGACGTTACGATAGGCTACTGTACTGACGTTACCATAGGCTACTGTACTGACGTTACGATAGGCTACTGTACTGACGTTACCATAGGCTACTGTACTGACGTTACCATAGGCTACTGTACTGACGTTACGATAGGCTACTGTACTGACGTTACCATAGGCTACTGTACTGACGTTACCATAGGCTACTGTACTGACGTTACGATAGGCTACTGTACTGACATTACCATAGGCTACTGTACTGACGTTGCCATAGGCTACTGTACTGACGTTACCATAGGCTACTGTACTGACATTATCATAGGCTACTGTACTGACGTTACCATAGGCTACTGTACTGACGTTACCATAGGCTACTGTGCTGACATTACCATAGGCTACTGTACTGACGTTACCATAGGCTACTGTACTGACATTACCATAGGCTACTGTACTGACGTTACCATAGGCTACTGTACTGACGTTACCATAGGCTACTGTACTGACATTACGATAGGCTACCGTACTGACGTTACGATAGGCTACTGTACTGACGTTACCATAGGCTACTGTACTGACGTTACGATAGGCTACCGTACTGACGTTACCATAGGCTACTGTACTGACGTTACCATAGGCTACTGTACTGACGTTACCATAGGCTACCGTACTGACGTTACCATAGGCTACTGTACTGACGTTACCATAGGCTACTGTACTGACGTTACCATAGGCTACCGTACTGACATTACCATAGGCTACCGTACTGACGTTACCATAGGCTACTGTACTGACGTTACCATAGGCTACTGTACTGACGTTACCATAGGCTACTGTACTGACGTTACCATAGGCTACTGTACTGACGTTACCATAGACTACTGTACTGACGTTACCATAGGCTACTGTACTGACGTTACCATAGGCTACTGTACTGACGTTACCATAGGCTACTGTACTGACGTTACCATAGGCTACTGTACTGACGTTACCATAGGCTACTGTACTGACGTTGCCATAGGCTACTGTACTGACGTTACAGACTACTGTACTGACGTTACCATAGGCTACTGTACTGACGTTACCATAGGCTACTGTACTGACGTTACGATAGGCTACTGTACTGACGTTACCATAGGCTACTGTACTGACGTTACCATAGGCTACTGTACTGACGTTACGATAGGCTACTGTACTGACGTTACCATAGGCTACTGTACTGACGTTACCATAGGCTACTGTACTGACGTTACGATAGGCTACTGTACTGACATTACCATAGGCTACTGTACTGACGTTGCCATAGGCTACTGTACTGACGTTACCATAGGCTACTGTACTGACATTACCATAGGCTACTGTACTGACGTTACCATAGGCTACTGTACTGACGTTACCATAGGCTACTGTGCTGACATTACCATAGGCTACTGTACTGACGTTACCATAGGCTACTGTACTGACATTACCATAGGCTACTGTACTGACGTTACCATAGGCTACTGTACTGACGTTACCATAGGCTACTGTACTGACATTACCATAGGCTACCGTACTGACATTACCATAGGCTACTGTACTGACGTTACCATAGGCTACTGTACTGACATTACCATAGGCTACTGTACTGACGTTACCATAGGCTACTGTACTGACGTTACCATAGGCTACTGTACTGACGTTACCATAGACTACTGTACTGACGTTACCATAGGCTACTGTACTGACGTTACCATAGGCTACTGTACTGACGTTACCATAGGCTACTGTACTGACGTTACCATAGGCTACTGTACTGACGTTGCCATAGGCTACTGTACTGACGTTACCATAGACTACTGTACTGACGTTACCATAGGCTACTGTACTGACGTTACCATAGGCTACTGTACTGACGTTACCATAGGCTACTGTACTGACGTTACCATAGGCTACTGTACTGACGTTACCATAGGCTACTGTACTGACGTTACCATAGACTACTGTACTGACGTTACCATAGGCTACTGTACTGACGTTACCATAGGCTACTGTACTGACATTACGATAGGCTACCGTACTGACGTTACCATAGGCTACTGTACTGACGTTAAAAGCTTGATTCAGAAGATAGGGAGAGATTTTTTATTAGCTAGAGAAGAAGGGATGAACTTTTTCAATGCTAGTTAAGGATACCATAGGCTTAGTTATCACGTTTCATGTTGGATTGATTTACTGCAAAAAAGGTATGATTTGTTTTTTATTCTGGTGCCGCTTTGCACACACAAGCTTGTCAGCTATCTAGCTCAAAGGACATTCAAAGTTCCTCCATAGAAGCGACTCCTCCTAGGTATAATTCTGTGGAACTAATTCATATAATGCATAACAAGATGCCCAGCGTTTCAAGCCTCCTTCTCAACCCTTTCAAGCCTCCTTCAAGCCTCCTTCTCTCTCTCTCTCTCTCCCCCCCCCCCCCCCCCACCCGTAAAAAAAATTAATGATAGGGGTTAGATCAGATTTAATATTACAGATAAATTGTGGCTTCCATCATTGTAATTGTCTGCATCATTTCCATAGGCTACAATTGTTTATCCATCACGCATGTAAACAACTAGCTTGCCTGCTCAATCATCACTGATTGGTGAAATAATTTAACGAGCGTTAAAAAAGGAACAGAAAGGAATGATATAAACCTGTACTTTTTGGGGTTTAAACCGATTCCGAACTTTATTTTGCTGGTCGGCACAGTGGAACAGAACTAAAAAATTGTGGTTCGAAACTATTGGAATTATTTTGGGGTTCCAACACGTTATTCACATATAGCTTGTTGATAGTATGACCATCTGTACAGCATCTATATGGTACGATCCAAATAAAGTGTGACCGTATCTTGCCCCCCCCCCTTTCCCTCTCTCCATCATCTCTTTTGTTTCCCTCCCTTCTGACCAGATGACAACTACAATACAGCATATTGTATCACATCATGTCCTTTCTGGAATGCAATCAGTGCAGAGATATCATATATCCAGACTGAACGTTTAGAGGGAACAATATTGTAAACAGCATTACAACAAAACCGAGAGCTATCTGTGTATGAGAAATTGAGAAATGGAAGACAAGTGCAGCCACTAAACATCTGAAAGTGAGGCCCGAGGGGAAGAGTGAAGGTCAGAGAGGAGTGAGAGAAGGAAAGATTGAAAAAAAGAAGCGCACACACTTAGCTCTTTCCCCAATCTAATTCCAGCCCTCTCACAAACCAGATCAGGTGTGTACCTCTGACAATACAAACCATGTCCCTGTATTTGTACCGCCCCTCACGGGGATCATAAACTCACATAAATGTTCAGCTGATGGATTCCTGGGTCTCTGAGGTATGGGTGGTCTGGGTGATGTAATAGTGTACACAGGTCACCATGTGACCAGACTTTGGCCTTTAAAATAAGAAGGAACAGACTGTAGTCGAATACCCTGCCTCAGCCACTAACGGTTAAGCTATGTACTATATACATATACATTTACTATAAGATAAGTATCTCAGCAGTCTTGGAGTCTCCCCATAGATTTTATATAGTATGTGATGTTGTAAATCCGATGGTGATGGTAAGATATCTACTGTATAGTAAAGCTGTCACTATCACCTGTAAGTAATGGTCTCCTCCCTACAGGAGACACTGTATAATCTATAATCACTGGTACTAAACACAGATACAGGCTTGGAAATACTGTATCCACCCAACCTTACATGTGAAGTCTTCATGCTTCTTCCTCTCTGAGAAGGAGTCAGAGAAGAAGAGAGAGAGACTGATAGTATCATGACACAAGGCGAGACCCAAATGCAGACACAGGATGGTTGGAGTCTTACAATATTTATTAATCCAATACGGTAAGGCAAAATAATGGTCGTGGACAGGCAAAAGGGTCAAAACCAGTTCAGAGTCCAAAAGGTACCAAAGTGCAAGCAGGATCAAGGTCAGGGCTGGTAGGATGATCTGGCAGGCGGGAAAGAAGTCCAGAGTCAGGCAGGGGTCAAAACTGGGAAGACTATCAAAAAGAGAATAGCAAAAGGAGTACGGGAAAAATACGCCGGTTGACTTGACTAACATACAAGACGAACTGGCACAGAGAGACAGGAAACACAGGGATAAATACACTGGGGAAAACAAGATGAACTGGCACAGAGAGACAGGAAACACAGGGATAAATACACTGGGGAAAACAAGATGACCTGGAACAGAGAGACAGGAAACACAGGGATAAATACACTGGGGAAAACAAGATGACCTGGAACAGAGAGACAGGAAACACAGGGATAAATACACTGGGGAAAACAAGATGACCTGGAACAGAGAGACAGGAAACACAGGGATAAATACACTGGGGAAAACAAGATGAACTGGCACAGAGAGACAGGAAACACAGGGATAAATACACTGGGGAAAACAAGACGAACTGGCACAGAGAGACAGGAAACACAGGGATAAATACACTGGGGAAAACAAGCGACACCTGGGGGGGTGGAGACAATAACAGGAACAGGTGAAACAGATCAGGGCGTGACAGATAGGGAAAGACAGGGAGAGAGAGAGAGAGAGGCAGAGAGAGAGAGAGAGACTGAGAGGGAGAGAGATGGAGAGAAAGGCAGAGAGAGACTGAGAGGGAGAGAGATGGAGAGAGAGGCAGAGAGAGACTGAGAGGGAGAGAGATGGAGAGAGAGACATAGGGAGAGAGAGAAACTGAGAGGGAGAGAGAGAGGGAGAGAGAGAGGGAGAGAGAGACTGAGAGGGAGAGAGAGACTGAGAGAGAGGGAGAGAGAGACTGAGAGAGAGGGAGAGAGAGAGGGAGAGAGAGACTGAGAGGGAGAGAGAGGGAGAGAGAGACTGAGAGAGAGGGAGAGAGAGAGAGAGAGAGAGAGAGAGAGAGAGAGAGAGAGAGAGAGAAAGAGAAAAAGAGAAAGTATCACTTTATTCGTCTAAAGATTTGATTTGAAATTTGCTTTGATTTATTTGTCTATCCCTCCATCCTCCTCCACTGATACAGAGCAGAGTGCTAATAGCACTGATTACACAAGCGACCAACAGAGTATCACACACACATACACACACGCACACGCACACGCACACACACACACACACACACACACACACACACACACACACACACACACACACACACACACACACACACACACACACACACACACACACACACACACACACACACACACACACACACACACACACACGGCACACACAGAATAGCATGATCCCCTTTCACAAAACATTATTGTATACAGACAGGCTGAGTGCCTTTTCATTACAGTAGGTGGGGTGCAATTAGCACAATGCTAAATATCTGGCTTATTAGAACACGAGGAGGTCCTCAATCCAGCCTAAAGTAGAAATAGCACAAGGCAGCAGCATGCTATCCACAGTATTCTCTAAGGTTTTAGTCCGGAAATGGCACCAGCATGTCATGTTCTTGTCTTGTTGCAATACACAAGTCAGGGTGACCCATATAATGAGAAATTAGGATCTCCATGAGGTGACCAGACCAGGTTTTAAAACAATATATTAGGCCAGTTGGATCCTCTGCATGACAAACAGACATGACTCTTCAAAACCATGAAATACTGTATGTTACATCAGTCAGAAAGTGTTGTGACATCACAGCTGTGGCAACTGGTCCTGAAAAGAACTCCCCAAAAGCTATACAGTGTTTTATTATGAATGAGATGTGAAGTCGTCCGTCTTTGAGCCTGTTTTAATTGACGACAGGCTGCAGGCCTTTGATGTAGAGACTGTAGAGAGAGAGAGAGAGAGGGAGAGAGAGAGAGAGAGGGAGAGAGGGAGAGAGAGAGAGTTGATCCTCTCTCATTAGTGATCTCTTCCATATACCTCCTCTGGTTTGGAGCAACTATAGACCCACAAGGACAGCTCCTGACAGCCATGTGAGGGGAATAACAGACAGAGACATATGTGTAAGCAGCGGTCAAGGGACAGAGCTTCAAACATCACCAACTGTTTTCAGGGCCTTAGGAAAAGCTTTTTTACTCAGTTGATGACTTACTGAGCTAGTGCCTGAGAAAGAGACCCCCTGGTTCGCTGGAGTTCTGCTCAATAGAAAGGATAAATAAACACACAAGTTGTATAGAATTGTGAAGGTTAACAAAACACATTAAAGAAGACATTTGTTTGTATCATTCAGATAACAATGTTGGCTGCCTTTCAACAACAGTGAAAGGGTTCTGAAACAGAGAAAGAGAGAGGAAGATAGAGGGAAATATAGAAAGACGAGCCAGAAACCTCCCAGTGTTCATAACCATTCTGAATAGATTATCTGGTCTTGTAGACCTCCCACTAATACCAGGCGTCTCCTGCTGCCTACTCAATCAGAATTACACTGATGTCTATAATCAGTAGCACAGACTCGTATCTGCTTGTCTTCTCATTTAAACAGATGAATGCATCACATTCATGTCCCTCTCTAACCCTAGGCCTAGATTTAGTACAGTTACTGTAACAGGTACCGTAATCTCACTTTTTGTATGCTGTTCATTATTTTCCTAGAGGCTCCCACACCGGCCCATTTTCTTCCTAGAGGCCCCCACACCGGCCCATTTTCTTCCTAGAGGCCCCCACACCGGCCCATTTTCTTCCTAGAGGCCCCCACACTGTCCCATTTTCTTCCTAGGGGCCCCCACACCGGCCCATTTTCTTCCTAGAGGCCCCCACAACAGCCCATTTTCTTCCTAGAGGCCCCCACACCGGCCCATTTTCTTCCTAGAGGCCCCCACACTGTCCCATTTTCTTCCTAGGGGCCCCCACACCGGCCCATTTTCTTCCTAGAGGCCCCCACAACAGCCCATTTTCTTCCTAGAGGCCCCCACAACAGCCCATTTTCTTCCTAGAGGCCCCCACACCGGCCCATTTTCTTCCTAGAGGCCCCCACACTGTCCCATTTTCTTCCTAGGGGCCCCCACAACAGCCCATTTTCTTCCTAGAGGCCCCCACACTGTCCCATTTTCTTCCTAGAGGCCCCCACAACAGCCCATTTTCTTCCTAGAGGCCCCCACACTGTCCCATTTTCTTCCTAGGGGCCCCCATAACAGCCCATTTTCTTCCTAGGGGCCCCCACAACAGCCCATTTTCTTCCTAGAGGCCCCCACAACAGCCCATTTTCTTCCTAGAGGCCCCCACACCGACCCATTTTCTTCCTAGAGGCCCCCACAACAGCCCATTTTCTTCCTAGAGGCCCCCACAACAGCCCATTTTCTTCCTAGAGGCCCCCACAACAGCCCATTTTCTTCCTAGAGGCCCCCACAACAGCCCATTTTCTTCCTAGAGGCCCCCACACCGGCCCATTTTCTTCCTAGAGGCCCCCACACCGGCCCATTTTCTTCCTAGAGGCCCCCACACCGGCCCATTTTCTTCCTAGAGGCTCCCACACCGGCCCATTTTCTTCCTAGAGGCCCCCACACTGTCCCATTTTCTTCCTAGGGGCCCCCACACCGGCCCATTTTCTTCCTAGAGGCCCCCACAACAGCCCATTTTCTTCCTAGAGGCCCCCACACCGGCCCATTTTCTTCTTAGAGGCCCCCACACTGTCCCATTTTCTTCCTAGGGGCCCCCACACCGGCTCATTTTCTTCCTAGAGGCCCCCACAACAGCCCATTTTCTTCCTAGAGGCCCCCACAACAGCCCATTTTCTTCCTAGAGGCCCCCACACCGGCCCATTTTCTTCCTAGAGGCCCCCACACTGTCCCATTGTCTTCCTAGGGGCCCCCACAACAGCCCATTTTCTTCCTAGAGGCCCCCACACTGTCCCATTTTCTTCCTAGAGGCCCCCACACCGGCCCATTTTCTTCCTAGAGGCCCCCACACTGTCCCATTTTCTTCCTAGGGGCCCCCACAACAGCCCATTTTCTTCCTAGAGGCCCCCACACTGTCCCATTTTCTTCCTAGAGGCCCCCACAACAGCCCATTTTCTTCCTAGAGGCCCCCACACTGTCCCATTTTCTTCCTAGGGGCCCCCATAACAGCCCATTTTCTTCCTAGGGGCCCCCACAACAGCCCATTTTCTTCCTAGAGGCCCCCACAACAGCCCATTTTCTTCCTAGAGGCCCCCACACCGACCCATTTTCTTCCTAGAGGCCCCCACAACAGCCCATTTTCTTCCTAGAGGCCCCCACAACAGCCCATTTTCTTCCTAGAGGCCCCCACAACAGCCCATTTTCTTCCTAGAGGCCCCCACAACAGCCCATTTTCTTCCTAGAGGCCCCCACAACAGCCCATTTTCTTCCTAGAGGCCCCCACACCGGCCCATTTTCTTCCTAGAGGCCCCCACACCGGCCCATTTTCTTCCTAGAGGCCCCCACACCGGCCCATTTTCTTCCTAGAGGCTCCCACACCGGCCCATTTTCTTCCTAGAGGCCCCCACACTGTCCCATTTTCTTCCTAGGGGCCCCCACACCGGCCCATTTTCTTCCTAGAGGCCCCCACACCGGCCCATTTTCTTCCTAGAGGCCCCCACACTGTCCCATTTTCTTCCTAGGGGCCCCCACACCGGCTCATTTTCTTCCTAGAGGCCCCCACAACAGCCCATTTTCTTCCTAGAGGCCCCCACAACAGCCCATTTTCTTCCTAGAGGCCCCCACACCGGCCCATTTTCTTCCTAGAGGCCCCCACACTGTCCCATTTTCTTCCTAGGGGCCCCCACAACAGCCCATTTTCTTCCTAGAGGCCCCCACACTGTCCCATTTTCTTC
Source organism: Salvelinus namaycush (assembly GCF_016432855.1). Classification (NCBI taxonomy): domain Eukaryota; kingdom Metazoa; phylum Chordata; class Actinopteri; order Salmoniformes; family Salmonidae; genus Salvelinus; species Salvelinus namaycush. Next base: position 34,936,137 of record NC_052316.1, read on the forward strand.
CTAGAGGCCCCCACACTGTCCCATTTTCTTCCTAGGGGCCCCCATAACAGCCCATTTTCTTCCTAGGGGCCCCCACAACAGCCCATTTTCTTCCTAGAGGCCCCCACAACAGCCCATTTTCTTCCTAGAGGCCCCCACACCGACCCATTTTCTTCCTAGAGGCCCCCACAACAGCCCATTGTCTTCCTAGAGGCCCCCACAACAGCCCATTTTCTTCCTAGAGGCCCCCACAACAGCCCATTTTCTTCCTAGAGGCCCCCACAACAGCCCATTTTCTTCCTAGAGGCCCCCACAACAGCCCATTTTTATCCAAATAATGATCATTTTGTGGGTAGGCCCACTGGGATAAAAATGGACCAGCCCATCGCTTGTGTGGCTCAGATGGTAGAGCATGGTGTTTGCAACACTAGGGTTGTGTGTTCTATTCCCACTGGGGACAGGTATGAAAATGTATGCACTCATTACTGTAAGTTGCTCTGGATAAGAATGTCTGCTAAATGACAGATGTACATTTCCCAGAAATGCAGTTCATTTTTTGATCATTGAAAAGCAATGAACATGAGAGAGTACACAGCACAGTGCACATTCAGTCAAGTGTCTTCTCACCTTAGTTGTTCATGAATGACAACCCACAAGTGACCAGCTATGTAGAGGGGATACTTCCAAGAGAGCTACTCTATTTTTGTGGGTATGAATTATAAGTGAGTGCAACAGAGAAACAATTATCAGGGATAACCTCACTCCTCCACCCTCCACCCTCTATCCCTCTACCCTCTATCCCTCCACCAACACCCCCCCGTGCTCTCATTATACTATCAACAGTCTATACTTTATATTCTCTCTCTCTCTCTCTCTCTCTCTCTCTCTCTCTCTCTCTCTCTCTCTCTCTCTCTCTCTCTCTCTCTCTCTCTCTCTCTCTCTCTCTCCTGCCACACACATAGGCATACAGAGGATCATCTTCCTCCTCCCTGATCTTGACCTCTTTGGTCTCCATTAAACTGTATCTAAGAAATGGCAGAAGTAGATGGAATGGCAATAGTCTATTCAACTTTGACCATTACATTGTGTTACTGGCTACAGATTTGACAAACTAATTAGCCTTTTCAATTACCTTTCAGGCCTTATTCATTATAAAAAATGTTTCTATAAGTGTTCTGTTCTCAAAAGAGAAGTCTATGCAACATTAACCTATTAATAACAGTTCTGTAGCAATGAAGTTTGTAGTAGGCTATATGCCCAATACGTTATCACTGCATATCTGCTATGCTTGAATTTCCCTGCCAATGTTGTTCTTCTCATTTTGAAATTATATAACAAAAAATGTTATACTTGTAAAATGATCACACTTGTAATAGATCACTTGTTGAATTACTTTTCAGGCACAGCTGAGTAAGAATAATAATTAACCATTTTTATTAATTTACTGGACTGATCTGATGGTCAGTTTGAGAGAAGGGAGAGAGCAGGGGTGAGGCTGCCTCTCAACCGACTCACAGTCTCTCCGCTCTCCCTCCCTTCGCTCTCCCTCTCTCCGCTCTCCCTCCCTTCGCTCTCCCTCCCTTCGCTCTCCCTCTCTCCGCTCTCCCTCCCTTCGCTCTCCCTCCCTTCGCTCTCCCTCTCTCCGCTCTCCCTCCCTTCGCTCTCCCTCCCTTCGCTCTCCCTCCCTTCGCTCTCCCTCCCTTTGCTTTCCCTCCCTTCGCTCTCCCTCTCTTTGCTCTCCCTCCCTTCGCTCTCCCTCCCTTCGCTCTCCCTCCCTCCGCATAGAAAAGCGGACACTGTCTTCCAGCTGACAGCGAAATTCAAGTCGCACTGCATTATTTCTGCCTCATTCACCAATTCATGTTGTTAATCCGATGTCCAGATAAAGTTAAATATTCCTCAATATAAAAAAGACAAGCACCTAATAATAACATCACAACATGGAAACACTTTGCTATAGGTTACTCATTCATTGCAGCTGATTGTAGCTCATTTTATGGCTTATAAAAGTGTTGAACAATGTGTTGGCGGTACTGAAAACAATTTTCATGAACTTACTCATAAAAACAGCAGTGCTTTGCTGTATTCGTTCAGTCTCTCTCTAGTCATGGTTTAAAAAAAGCTGAAATCTCACGGTATCAACTTTGCTGTGCGATCAAGCCTTATTTTTACAGTCTACGGCTCAAATAAACTGTGGACACATTGTGATATGAGCTATCTGATTAGTCAGCGGTGGGCCTGTAGGTGCACTTGATTTGCTCTCTGTGCCTGCCGGGTAGGCGGAGTTCTACCTTCAGACATATGAAATGGATCAAAATGATACACTTTGCCTTCTCGGCACTAGGGCTGCTGAATAAAGTGTACCTACAACTAACAGCACGAAACCTTAAAAAAAAAAATAGGAAAGCAAGGCTTAATCCAGCATTGTTTTAACATAAATGTTTGGTGATCGACTAGGAATGCCTTGGAGATCGACCAGTCGATCCCGATCGACGGGTTGGTGACCACTTGTTGTAAAGTAACAAGGTATTTTTGTTAACTCTAACGAGTAATATGTAATATATAACTTTTTAAAGTAACTAATAACCAACATTGCTCCCAACCCATAGGACTCCCCACCCATAGGAATCCCCACCCATAGGAATCCCCACTCAGTTGATTACTTTAAAATTGTGAAGGCCCTCAATGGCAATTTCCATGCAAAAACTGCTTATTTCCAAGTAAGGATCTCTATACATTTTCTCTATGATGATGACACACTGTCATTAATTTCCCTGTTCCTCCAATTCTACTGTGATCTACTGTCTGTTAGAGTTCACAGTGGACCCATCAAACACGGCACAAATCCGCTATTCGTCTAGCTTGCTTACAGAAAGTGACACACTGTGTTAAAATTCACTCTTTCTGCCTCCTGTTTGTGTTGCGCGTACATCCATGTGTGCGTGTGAGTCTCTCATGGTGTCTTATGGAGTGTGATGAGATCAGGTGCTAAGATCCATTCTTCCTGTGTGTGTGTGTGTGTGTGTGTGTGTGTGTGTGTGTGTGTGTGTGTGTGTGTGTGTGTGTGTGTGTGTGTGTGTGTGTGTGTGTGTGTGTGTGTGTGTGTGTGTGTGCGTGCGTGCCTGCGTACCTGTGTGTGTGCCAGGGTGTCGTACAGAGTGGGATGAGATCAGATGCTGGTCACGGGCTGAGGTGGGCCAGATTGTCAACGTCTCCTGCTCAGACGTCTCCCAGCTCTTCGCCAACAAAGGTAATGTAACATCTCACCTTTAACCTTTAACTTGACCTTTGACCCTTTGATATATGAGTGGTTTGTTCCTGGGCATGCCTCTGCTTCTGCTTGCTCTTTGCTGATGTAAAAAGTGCTTTGTAAATAAATGTGATTGATTTATTGATTGACCTTTGAACCTAGCCTAAACCCACTCAGCTCAGTGGGGAGAAGTTTATATAGCCAGAACCACTCAAGCTTCTGAAGAGGTGAAAGGGAGGACGTCAGTGTGTGTTTTTTCTGTTCATTACATTGATGTATGTGGAAGGATCAGAGGGGAAAGCTTCTACAGTTTAGTATTGCTATTAAAGTTGCTATTTTGGGTCATTTATAAAGCATACAAACACCGTAGAAACTATTCTATCAGTTGAAGAATAACACAACTGAGTAGTCAAGTGTTTGGTAAGTATCCCTGGGGGATCTATATTATGGTCTTGGAAACTAGAAGTCATTCGAAGATCATTCAAGACAGAGGATTACATTAATTCCTCCCCATCCTGAAGGAAACTTGGCATGTTTATATAGGCTATGACCATTCTCCTCTCCTCCTCAGCCCCAGCCATAGCCAGCTGGCTACCCTAAAGAAAACATACACAGTTATAGCCTCTCTCATGGCTCGTAAAATGGTTGACATTAGATAAGGCGTGTAAATGAGCCATGTTCATCACACTCACAGAGACACAGAGCTGTGTTCGTGTGTTTTATGTTCTTAAAATGAGAAGACCGTGAGAGAGAGAGAGAGAGAGAGAGAGAGAGAGAGAGAGAGAGAGAGAGAGAGAGCATAATATACACTGAGTATACAAACCATTAGGAAAACCTTCCTAATATTGAGATGCACCCCCTTTTGCCCTCAGGACAGCCTCAATTCGTAGGGGCATGGATGGTCCTTTGGGTGGTGGACCATTCTTGATACACACAGGAAACTGTTGAGCGTTGCAGTTCTTGACACACTCAAACCGTTGCGCTTGGCACCTACTACCATACCCCGTTCAAAGGCACTTAAAGTCTTGCCCATTCACCCTCTGAATGGCAGAAATGCACAATACATGTCATACTAAACTACATGGAATTGTTTTAAGAAGGTCATACCAAGGATCATTTAGCAATTTGATTTAGAATTTTAAGACCCCATGAAGTAACAAAGAAATACACTACTGTTCAAAAGTTTAGGGTCACTTAGAAATGTCCTTGTTTTTGAAAGAAAAGCTAATTTTTTGTCCAATTAAAATAACATAAAATTGGTCATAAATAGAGTGTAGACATTGTTAATGTTGTAAATAGCTCTCTATGGTCAGGGCGTGACAGTACCCCCCCAAAGGTGCGGACTCCGACCGCAAAACCTGACTCAATAGGGGAGTGTCCGGGTGGGCATCTACCGCCGGTGCGGGGCGAAGTACCCACTCCGCTCGCAGATACATCATCTTCCATGGCGGCTCTGGTGCGGGGATCGTCGCCGGAAGCTCCGAACCGTGGATCCTCGCCGGAGGAACCGAACCGTGGGTCGTCGCCGTAGGAACCGCACCGTGGATCGTCGCCAGGGGCTCCGAACGGTGGAAGCTCTGGACTGGGAACTGTCGCCAGAAGCTCTGGACTGTGGAGGCACACTGGAGGCCTGATGCGTGGGGCCGGTACAGGTGGCACCGGGCTGGTGACATGCACCTCAGGGCGGGTGCGAGGAGCAGGTACAGGACGTACTGGACTGGGGACACGCACTCAAAGGACCGTAGATCGTCGCCGGGGACTCCAGACCGGGGATCATCGCCAGAGGCACCGGACAGTGGATCGTTGCCGGAGGCTCCAGACCGTGGATCGTCGCCGGAGAAGTCGGACCGTAGATCGTCGCCGGAGGAACCGGACCGTAGATCGTTGCCGGATGCTCCGGACTGGGAACCCTCGCTGGAGGCTCTGGACTGCAGACTGTCACTGGAGGCTCTGGACCGCAGACCGTCGCTGGAGGCTCTGGACTGCCGACCGTTGCCAGAGGCTCCGGACTGGGAACCCTCGCAGGAAGTTCTAGACTGGGAACCCCCTCTGGAGGCTCTGGACCGCAGACTGTCACTGGAGGCTCTGGACTGCCGACCGTTGCTGGAGGCTCTGGACTGCCGACCGTCGCTGGAGGCTCTGAACTGCCGACCGTCGCTGGAGACTCTGGACCGCAGACCGTCGCTGAAGACTCTGGACCGCAGACCGTCGCTGGAGGCTCTGGACCGCAGACCGTCGCTGGAGGCTCTGGACCGCAGACCGTCGCTGGAGGCTCTGGACAGCAGACCATCGCTAGAGGCTCTGGACTGCCGACCGTCGCTTGTGGTTCCGGACCGTTGACCATCTCAGGAGGTTCCGGACTGCGGACCGTCTCAGGAGGTCCCGGACTGCGGACCGTCTCAGGAGGTTCCGGACTGTGGACCGTCTCAGGAGGTTCCGGACTGTGGACCGTCGCCGGAAGCTCAGGACTGGGAACTGTCACCGGAAGCTCTGGACTGGGAACTGTCGCCGGAATCTCTGGACTGGGAATTGTCGCCGGAAGCTCTGGACTGTGGAGGCGCACTGGAGGCCTGATGCGTGGGGCCAGTACAGGTGGCACCGGGCTGGTGACACGCACTTCAGGGCAAGTGCGGGGAGGAGGCACAGGACGTACTGGACTGTGGAGGCGCACTGGAGGCCTGATGCGTGAGACCGGTACAGGTGGCACCGGGCTGGTGACATGCACCTCAGGGTGATTGCAAGGAGCAGGTACAGGACGTACCTGACTGGGAATGCACACTTGAGGGAGAGTGCGAGGAGCAGGAACAGAACGTACCGGGCTGTGGAGGCGCACTGGAGACACCGTGCGTAGAACCGGCACACATTGTACCGGAACGATGACACTCTTCACACGGTGAGTACGAGGAGTTGGCACAGGACGTACTGGGCTGTGAAGGCGCACTGGAGACCTGGTGCGTATAGCCGGCATCACTTGTACCGGAACTTTAACACACTTCTCAGGACGAGTACGGGGAGTTGGCACAGGACGTACTGGGCTGGGAAGGCGTACTGGAGACCTGGTGCGTATAGCCGGCATCACTTGTACCGGAACTTTAACACACTTCTCAGGATGAGTACGGAGAGCTGACTCAGGTGGCTTTAAATCGATAACATGCTCCTGAGGGCAAATGTCGTGCATCCTCCACCAATTCAACAACTCTCTCATTTCTCTCTCCTCCACATTCTCCCTCCACTCACTGACAGTCTCTGGTTCCCTCCCCTCAACTTTCGCCGCCCACTCCTCGCTCAATCTGTCCCAATATTCCTCCTCGGTCTCTGACTCACCCCTCAGCGTCGCCGACCACTCCGTGTGCCTCCCCCCAAAAAAATGTTGGGCTGTTTTTTGGGCTTGCTTCGTGGCCGCGAACCCTGGCGTCGTCGCTGTCCTTCCCCCTTCCCATCCAGAATCTCTACCCAAGTCCAGGATACTTCCTCCTCCTGGGCACGCTGCTTGGTCCTTTGTTGGTGGGATCTTCTGTCACGATCGTTATAAGGAGTGGACCAAGATGCAGCGTGGTATGTTTCCATCCTTTTTATTTGGAAGATAAACTCAAAGGAAAAAAACAATAAAGCGAAAAAACAAAACGTGAAGCTCAAAGTAGTGCTCGCAGGCAACTATACCTAGACAAGATCCCACAAAGCACAATGGGGAAATGGCTGCCTAAATATGATCCCCAATCAGAGACAACGATAAACAGCTGCCTCTGATTGGGAACCATACCAGGCCAACATAGATCATTAATCATCTAGATAACCCACCCTAGTCACTGTCACTTAAACAATGCCACTTTATATAATGTTTACATACCCTACATTACTCATCTCATATGTATATGCTGTACTCTATACCATCTACTACATCTTGCCTATGCCGCACGGCCATCGCTCGTCCATATATTTATATGTACATATTCTTAATCATCCCTTTACACTTGTGTGTATAAGGTAGTTGTTGTGAAATTGTTAGATTACTTGTTAGGTATTACTGCACTGTCGGAACTAGAAGCACAAGCATTTCGCTACACTCGCATTAACATCTGCTAACCATGTGTATGTGACCAATAAAATTTGATTTGATTTGATATGGTCTTTTCTTTGCAACTCTGCCTAGAAGGCCAGCATCCCGGAGTCACTGTTGACGTTGAGAGATATAAGAAAGTTAAGGAAACATTTTTTTTGTACATGTATTTCACCCCTTATTTTTGGCTCTAAACAGTCTCCTTATATACTTCCATACATTTTTTCAACTGTAGGCCAAATCGTTCGGACGCTACAAAATATTTTGTGAGAAGACAGATTTTTGGGATTTCTCATGGTCTGACAAACACTGCTCTAGCTGTGAGACATAGGCGGATACGGTGGATTGAGACGCATCCAATGCAAAAACAGATATCTCTAGCTTAAACTATTATGCTAATTCGATTTCCATGGGGGCGTGGACATCGACTTTCGGGGGTTAAACTTCAAAGTATGTGGGAGCGGAGGACCAGGGTTCTCAATATCATCAATGATGTCGTAACTTATTTAAGAGTGGGAGCTAGCCTACAGAGCTCTCCCTGGATCCCCTCCCCGCAGACTTAGACAACAATAAGTACACCTTAGGTACTGTGGAGTTCAGTCCATCTACTGTAACTGAGAGCACCGGAAATAATAAAATAATAATTTAAAAAAAGAATTCAACTAAGGGAGTGATGAAGAGTGTGAGGAGGAGCATTAGCGAAGCTAGTTAGTCTACTGTCTCTGGGGTCTTAGCCCTCCTCTACTCTATGCTACCGCTAGGCTAGCAAGCACAGCCTTAGCCCTCTGCTATACTTGGCATTCATGCTACGGCTACGTGCCACATTATGCTAATGATAATACAGGATCTAAAATCCCACTGGCAACTTATCAGTCAAGCCTCCCACTGTTAGATGTACTGTTCAACCCCCCACAGTCTTTCTCCTCCCGCTCACCATCTCACTGTGGAGTGGAGTGAGGTACTGGATGGGTGCAGCTCTAATTTATTATCCATAACAGCCAATAGCCCAGTCCCAAAGTGTTAGACCCTCTTTAACTTCCTTTCCGTGAGCGACGCTTACAGTATGCACACACACACACACACACACACACACACACACACACACACACACACACACACACACACACACACACACACACACACACACACACACACACACACACACACACACACACACTTATTTTCCCTCACACACACTTATTTTCCCTCACACACATTCTTCTCTCAACTTTGTGACCTCGTACTCTGAGTCATTGTAGTTGTGGCACTGTGAGTGTATTAAGTCTTCCCATCCACACTCCAGGCTGGTTGGAGAGAGAGAACACCATCCTCTGTTGCTTTTCTGCTCCACTCTTCTGTTCCATCTAATTCATCTCATTTATATTCATCACAGCCTTCTGGTGATTTGCACATCACATCGGACTGACTGGAGTGGACAGGGGGAACTTTTTCCAAGGTTGTAAAATGTCATGTTGGATTCAGTGACTCACTGTCATTGTACTAATGCATAGCATAAACAACAGCACGCACATACGTGAACACACACATGTGAACTCACACAGACACACACACACTTGCCTTCTTTACCTTCCTGTCTGATAAAGGGATGTGATAGTCTAGATGATCTCTCATTAGTATAATGGTTATTCTGTGGGAAGTGATCCAACAAAACGTCTACGTCCACACCCTGTTCAATGACCATCTCAGGAAGCTGCTGCGTTGATATACTACTGAGCTGTTATGATGGTGTCATTAGTGCATAGTAATATACAGTACCAGTCAAAAGTTTGGACACACCTACTCATTCAAGGGTTTTTCTTTATTTTTACTATTTTCTACATTGTAGAATAATAGGGAAGCCCTCAAACTATGAAATAGCACATATGGAATCATGTAGTAATCAAAATATATTTTATATTTGAGATTCTTCAAAGTAGCCACCCTTTGCCTTGATGACAGCTTTGCACACTCTTGGCATTCTCTCAACCAGCTTCATGAGGTAGTGACCTGGAATGCATTTCAATTGACAGGTGTGCCTTGTTCAAAGTTCATTTGTGGAATTTCTTTCCTTCTTAATGCGTTTGAGCTAATCAGTTGTGTTGTGACAAGGTAGAGGTGGTGTACAGAAGATAGCCCACCACAGGAAAGGAAGATCCAGAGTTACATCTGCTACAGAGGATACGTTTATTAGAGTTAACTGCACCTCAAATTGCAGCACAAATAAATACTTCACAGAGTTCAAGTAACAGACACATCTCAACATCAACTGTTGAGAGGAGATTGCGTGAATCAGGCCTTCATAGTCGAATTGCTGCAAAGAAACCACTACTAAAGGACACCAACAATAAGAAGATACTTGCTTGGGCCAGGAAACATGAGCAATGGACATTAGACCAGTGGAAATCTGTCCATTGGTCTGATGAGTCCAAATTTGAGATTTTTCGTTCCAACCGCCGTGTCTTTGTGAGTAGGTGAAGTAGGTGAATGGAAGGCGCCCCACATCAAAATATTTTTCCACCTGCACAGGTTTCATAAATTCACAAATAGCGATTAAATATTCACTTACTTTTTGAAAATCTTTCTCTGATTTGTCATCCAAAGAGTCCCAGCTATAACATGTAGGGTTGTTTTGTTAGATAAAATCCTTCTTTATATCCCAAAAGGTCTGTTTAGTTGGCGCCATCGATTTGAGTAATCCACTCGTTCAACATGCAGAGAAAGGAATCTGAAAATCTACCCCTAAACTTTGTACCAACAAGTCAAAATACATTTCTATTTGCTCCTCAGATACCCTAAAATGTAATCAAACTATAATATTTGTTATGGAAAGAAGTATGTTCAATAGGAATCCGGTTTTAGCAGGTGCGTCTTGTCTTCATCGCGTGGCCAAACACGAATTTCCAAGACTGTGTCCCTGTCTAAAACTGATATTTCTTATTTGTTTTGGAAGTTACAAGCCTGAAACCTTGAACATAGACTGCTGACACCCTGTGGAAGCCATAGGAATTGCATCCTGGGAGCTAGAATTCACTATGCCCCTATACTTTCCATTGTAAGAGCATGGTCTCAACAAAAAAAACTCAGGTTGGTTTTTCTTTGGATTTTCTCCTACCATATCTATTGTGTTATATTCTCCTACATTATTTTACATTATTTTATTTTACTCCTACATTTCTACAAACTTCAAAGTGTTTTCTTTCCAATGGTACCAATTATATGCATATTCTGGCTTCAGGGCCTGATCAACACGCAGTTTACTTTGGGCACGTCAGTCAGGCGGAAATTGAGAAAAAAGGGGCCTAGCCCTAAGACGTTTTAAAGCTGGTTGAGGGAATGCCAAGAGTGTGCAATGCTGTCAGCATCTCAAATGGTGGCTACTGTGAAGAATATGAAATCTAAACTATATTTTGATTTGTTTAACACGTTTTTGGTTACTACATGATTCCATATGTGCTATTTCATAGTTTTGATGTCTTCACAATTATTCTACAACTTAGAAAATAGTAAAAATAAAGAAAAACCCTTGAGTGAGTAGGTGTGTCCAAACTTCTGACTGGTAATGTACATCTCCTACAGTGGCAGGCCAGAGGCAGGAGACAGGAGGCAGGAGAAGTGACATAGAGAGAGTAGTGAAAGATGCTTCGACTGCAAAATCAAGTCATCATGGAGATACACAACACCTATTCTGGAAGCCATAATCAAATCTCATGCAGCTAGCTGGCTCCAGACTACATAACAGCCCGTCTCCTACATCGTTGAACCTAATAAGTTGTCAGTTCTCCCCAAATCAACTCATCAGTATACAGAGTATAACACCCTTCCCCTTGAGGCTGAGGTATTAGCTCCCTGTTGTCCCCACCCTGCACCCTGCTGGTGACATCAATGTGACCCTTGGAGGAGGATGCAGGTATCAGCTCCCTGTTGTCCCCACCCTGCACCCTGCTGGTGACATCAATGTGACCCTTGGTGGAGGATGCAGGTATCAGCTCCCTGTTGTCCCCACCCTGCACCCTGCTGGTGACATCAATGTTACCCCTTGGTGGAGGATGCAGGTATCAGCTCCCTGTTGTCCCCACCCTGCACCCTGCTGGTGACATCAATGTGACCCTTGGAGGAGGATGCAGGTATCAGCTCCCTGTTGTCCCCACCCTGCACCCTGCTGGTGACATCAATGTGACCCTTGGTGGAGGATGCAGGTATCAGCTCCCTGTTGTCCCCACCCTGCACCCTGCTGGTGACATCAATGTTACCCCTTGGTGGAGGATGCAGGTATCAGCTCCCTGTTGTCCCCACCCTGCACCCTGCTGGTGACATCAATGTGACCCTTGGTGGAGGATGCAGGTATCAGCTCCCTGTTGTCCCCACCCTGCACCCTGCTGGTGACATCAATGTTACCCCTTGGTGGAGGATGCAGGTATCAGCTCCCTGTTGTCCCCACCCTGCACCCTGATGGTGACATCAATGTGACCCTTGGTGGAGGATGCAGGTATCAGCTCCCTGTTGTCCCCACCCTGCACCCTGCTGGTGACATCAATGTGACCCTTGGTGGAGGATGCAGGTATCAGCAGAAAAGGATGTAGCTACTCTGTTCTGCTGCTCTGTAGGCTGCCAATGCCAAACAGCTGCTAGACAGGAGGACAGTGTTTGTATGAGCAATATAGAGAGAGTATGTGTGTTAGTTGAGGGTTGAGGTTTTGTATGTACTCTAGTGGCAGAGAGAGTTATCAGTCTCTCCAGAGGACAGAGGGAGGTGCGTCTCCATATCTCCTCCCACCTATCTTACTAAGAAGCAGATGGAATTATGGTCCGATCCATTAAATCCTAATGAACTGAGCAGTGGGGCTATTTCTCCTGTGACGGACTGACACCCCTCCTCCATCATAACATCACGCTGTGTGTGTGTGTGTGCGTGCGTGCGTGTGTGCGTGTGTGTGCGCACGTGCGTATATTTGTGTGTTTGATGGAGTCGCCTCGTCCGTCATTGTGATGGCCTAGTTATGTCAGTAGATCTGACTACCAGGAAACTGCTCTAGTCCACTAAGGAATAATCTCACTAATAGAAATTCAGCAGCAAACTGATCAGTTATCACTGCCTGTTTTTCCCTGATCTTGCACCTCTCTCAACTCAATTCAATGTAAGGGCTTTATTGGCATGGGAAACATATGTTTGCATTGCCCAAGTAAGTGAAATTGGTTATAAACAAAAGTGAAATAAACAATAAAAAAAACAGTAAACATTTCACTCACAAACATTCCAAAAAATTAAGATATTTCAAATGTCATATTATGTCTATATACAGTGTTGTAATGAGGTGCAAAATGGAAAATAAATAAACATAAATATAGGTTGTATTTATGATGGTGTTTGTTCTTCACTGGTTGCCCTTCTCTTCTGGCAACAGGTCACAAATCTTGCTGAATCTCTCTCTCTCTCTCTCTCTCTCTCTCTCTCTCTCTCTCTCTCTCTCTCTCTCTCTCTCTCTCTCTCTCTCTCTCTCTCTCTCTCTCTCTCTCTCTCTCTCTCGCTCTCTTTCTCTCTCTCTGTGTGTGTCTCTCTATCTCCCTCTCTGTCTGCCTCTCTCTATCTCTCTCTCTGTCTGCATGTCTCTCTATCTCTCTGTCTCTCTCTCTGTCTCTCTCTCTATCTGTCTCTCTATCTCTCTATCTATCTATCTCTCTATCTATCTCTCTCTCTATCTCTCTCTCTCTCTATCTATCTATCTATCTATCTATCTATCTATCTATCTATCTATCTATCTATCTATCTATCTATCTATCTATCTATCTATCTATCTATCTATCTATCTATCTATCTATCTATCTATCTATCTATCTATCTATCTATCTATCTATCTATCTATCTATCTATCTATCTATCTATCTATCTATCTCTTTTTGTCTCTGTCTCTGTCTCTCTCTCTCTCTCAATTCAATTCAATTCAATTCAAGGGGCTTTATTGGCATGGGAAACATGTGTTAACATTGGCAAAGCAAGTGAGGTAGATAATATACAAAAGTGAAATAAACAATAAAAATTTACAGTAAACATTACACATACAGAAGTTTCAAAACAATAAAGATATTACAAATGTCATATTATATATATACAGTGTTGTAACAATGTACAAATGGTTAAAGTACACAAGGGAAAATAAATAAGCATAAATATGGGTTGTATTTACAATGGTGTTTGTTCTTCACTGGTTGCCCTTTTCTTGTGGCAACAGGTCACAAATCTTGCTGCTGTAATGGCACACTGTGGAATTTCACCCAGTAGATATGGGAGTTTATCAAAATTGGATTTGTTTTCGAATTCTTTGTGGATCTGTGTAATCTGAGGGAAATATGTCTCTCTAATATGGTCATACATTGGGCAGGAGGTTAGGAAGTGCAGCTCAGTTTCCACCTCATTTTGTGGGCAGTGAGCACATAGCCTGTCTTCTCTTGAGAGCCATGTCTGCCTACGGCGGCCTTTCTCAATAGCAAGGCTATGCTCACTGAGTCTGTACATAGTCAAAGCTTTCCTTAAGTTTAGGTCAGTCACAGTGGTCAGGTATTCTGCCACTGTGTACTCTCTGTTTAGGGCCAAATAGCATTCTAGTTTGCTCTGTTTTTTTGTTAATTCTTTCCAATGTGTCAAGTAATTATCTTTTTGTTTTCTCATGATTTGGTTGGGTCTAATTGTGCTGTTGTCCTGGGGCTCTGTGGGGTGTGCTCTCTCTCTCTCTCTCTCTCTCTCTCTCTCTCTCTCTCTCTCTCTCTCTCTCTCTGTCTGCCTGTCTCTCTATCTCTTTCTCGGTGTCTCTCTATCTCTCTCTATCTCTCTCTCTGTCTCTCTCTCTCTCTCTCTCTGTCTCTGTCTTTCTCTTTCTCAGCTGTTCTTTTCCTGCTCTTCTCTCTTATCCTCATCCTCCTCTACTCTCTTATCCTCCCCTACTCTCTTATCCTCATCCTCCTCTCCTCTCTTATCCTCATCCTCCTCTCCTCTCTTATCCTCATCCTCCTCTACTCTCTTATCCTCATCCTCCTCTCCTCTCTTATCCTCATCCTCCTCTCCTCTCTTATCCTCATCCTCCTCTACTCTCTTATCCTCATCCTCCTCTACTCTCTTATCCTCATCCTTCTCTCTTATCCTCATCCTCCTCTACTCTCTTATCCTCCCCTACTCTCTTATCCTCATCCTCCTCTCCTCTCTTATCCTCATCCTCCTCTCCTCTCTTATCCTCCCTCCTCTCTTATCCTCATCCTCCTCTACTCTCTTATCCTCATCCTCCTCTACTCTCTTATCCCCCCTACTCTCTTATCCTCATCCTCCTCTCCTCTCTTATCCTCCCCTCCTCTCTTATCCTCATCCTCCTCTACTCTCTTATCCTCCCCTACTCTCTTATCCTCATCCTCCTCTCCTCTCTTATCCTCATCCTCCTCTCCTCTCTTATCCTCCCTCCTCTCTTATCCTCATCCTCCTCTACTCTCTTATCCTCATCCTCCTCTACTCTCTTATCCCCCCTACTCTCTTATCCTCATCCTCCTCTACTCTCTTATCCTCCTCTCCTCTCTTATCATCATCCTCCTCTCCTCTCTTATCCTCATCCTCCTCTACTCTCTTATTCTCATCCTCCTCTACTCTCTTATCCTCATCCTCCTCTCCTCTCTTATCCTCCCCTCCTCCCTTATCCTCATCCTCATTTTCTCTTTTATCCTCATTACATGTAAGTTCTATGTAAGTTCTCTCTGTCCATGTATTGTCTCCATTTTCTCTGCTACTGAAAGACATAATGCAATCTCTCTCTTTCCCTACCCTCTGTCAGTGTTTGTTTCCATCTCTTCCCCTCTTCTCTCTCTGTGTGTGGTGTGTTTCTAGCTGTTCATTGTTTCCTGCCTCTAAGATCTCTTGTGTCGTTGCCCTCTGTGGTTCATCTAATCCTCTATCTAATCAGTCGGTAGAAATAATTACACAGCCCTCTCTGATCCCTTAACCACTATCAACATGAAAACAACACGCACACAGGAACACACGCATGCATGCACACACACACACACACACACACACACACACACACACACACACACACACACACACACACACACACACACACACACACACACACACACACACACACACACACACACACACACACACACACACACACATGTCAACATGACAACAGCACCAAAACGACACAGGCAATCATATACAGTACATGATGAGTATGATTATAAAGAGATATACAGTACATGATGAGTGTGATCATAAAGAGATATACAGTACATGATGAGTATGATTATAAAGAGATATACAGTACATGATGAGTATGATTATAAAGAGATATACAGTACATGATGAGTATGATTATAAAGAGATATACAGTACATGATGAGTGTGATTATAAAGAGATATACAGTACATATACAGTACATGATGAGTATGATTATAAAGAGATATACAGTACATGATGATTATAAAGAGATATACAGTACATGATGTGTATGATTATAAAGAGATATACAGTACATATACAGTACATGATGAGTATGATTATAAAGAGATATACAGTACATGATGAGTACGATTATAAAGAGATATACAGTACATGATGAGTATGATTATAAAGAGATATACAGTACATGATGATTATAAAGAGATATACAGTACATGATGTGTATGATTATAAAGAGATATACAGTACATATACAGTACATGATGAGTATGATTATAAAGAGATATACAGTACATGATGATTATAAAGAGATATACAGTACATGATGTGTATGATTATAAAGAGATATACAGTACATATACAGTACATGATGAGTATGATTATAAAGAGATATACAGTACATGATGAGTGTGATCATAAAGAGATATACAGTACATGATGAGTATGATTATAAAGAGATATACGGTACATGATGAGTATGATTATAAAGAGATATACAGTACATGATGAGTGTGATTTATAAAGAGATATACAGTACATGATGAGTATGATTATAAAGAGATATACGGTACATGATGAGTATGATTATAAAGAGATATACAGCACATGATGAGTATGATTATAAAGAGATATACAGTACATGATGAGTATGATTATAAAGAGATATACAGTACATGATGAGTATGATTATAAAGAGATATACAGTACATGATGAGTATGATTATAAAGAGATATACAGTACATGATGAGTGTGATTGTAAAGAGATATACAGTACACATACAGTACATGATGAGTATGATTATAAAGAGATATACAGTACATGATGAGTATGATTATAAAGAGATATACGGTACATGATGAGTATGATTATAAAGAGATATACAGTACATGATGAGTGTGATTATAAAGAGATATACAGTACATGATGAGTGTGATCATAGAGAGATATACAGTACATGATGAGTATGATTATAAAGAGATATATAGTACATGATGAGTGTGATTATAAAGAGATATACAGTACATGATGAGTGTGATTGTAAAGAGATATACAGTACATGATTAGTAGGATTATAAAGAGATATACAGTACATGATGAGTGTGATCATAAAGAGATATACAGTACATGATGAGTGTGATCATAAAGAGATATACAGTACATATACAGTACATGATGAGTATGATTATAAAGAGATATACAGTACATGATGAGTGTGATCGTAAAGAGATATACAGTACATGATGAGTATGATTATAAAGAGATATACAGTACATGATGAGTGTGATCGTAAAGAGATATACAGTACATGATGAGTGTGATCATAAAGAGATATATAGTACATGATGAGTGTGATTATAAAGAGATATACAGTACATGATGAGTATGATTATAAAGAGATATATAGTACATGATGAGTGTGATTATAGAGAGATATACAGTTGTCGTGTCTTTGACTATGCCAGATTAATTGCTATGACATGCTATTCTATAAAATAATTTCTCCGTAATTAATATTACCTGATTGAACTAATCATGTAAATATGAATTAACTAGAGAGGGACACCACGAAAGAATATTTATAGAGCTATTATCTTTCGAATAAACTCTTAAAGATTTAGTAATATTTTACTAAATAGCAGTCACATTAATCGTCATTTTATTCAGTCTCATCTGAAAGTTGTAAGTCCTTGATTATCTGCAAGAATCCTGGCTAACAAGTTGAATCAGCAATACAAAATTGGGTTTAATTATTTATTTACTAAATACCTAACTAATCACACAGAAACACACATACACAATTAAATCATAACTTGATCACAAATTACGTCATACAGAAAAACGTCCCTAGCGGGCAGAATCGATATGACAGCTTGTTACACAAAGGAAAGGGGGGGAGTCCTAGTGAAAGAGCGGGAGACTTGACATAGGCGAGCTGTGCTATCGTAAATACAGTATCTTATGCATTCTAAATTACCGCCCATTTGAAGAGGAAAATGCAATCAATATTTACTCTGAGCTGCGCTTCAGTAGGTTGGTGGTAGATGGCCCGTGTCGCCAACCCGAGTCCTCTGTCCTTTGAAGAATGTCTCTGGTAGTCACGGGAACGTTGTGTGTATTAGACGGGATACTTGGACTGTCCTTCCGAACCTGCGTTTAGCTGTTGCTAACTCAAAGGCTAGGAGATATCACTTCTGTAGTGAATACGAGTTCAAAGTTCATACCATTCACAATCAAAGTCCATGCTGATGTTGGCTTCATCTGTAGTTATTATCTGAACCATTCTGACACCGGACCGTCATCCTGGTGTACCCGGAACAGAAAGTTATATTCTGGTTCGTGGCTTTATATAGTGGAGGGAGAGGGGTGTGTCTGAAAAGTCTATTAACCCATGCCTCTTCACAGGGGCGGACCACTGTGAGCAGAGGAAAACTTATGAAAGCACAGATCTCTCATTTGGAAGCTAAAATTACATTTCACCTCTTCACAAATAATGTCATATTCAAACATTTGAATTAACCTGTTTGGGCTGCAGCCCGACACCGGTACACTTATGACAACATCCAGCTCAAGTGCAGGGCGCGAAATTCAAAAGATATTTTTTAAAAATATTTAACTTTCACACATTAACAAGTCCAAGACACCAGATGAAAGGTGCACATCTTGTGAATCAAGCCAACATGTCCGATTTTTTAAATGTTTTACAGGGAAGACACAATATGTAAATCTATTAGCTAACCACGTTAGCAAAAGACACCACTATTCTTACTCCATCAGTTTTTGACTCCATCAGTAGCTATCACAAATTCGGCCAAATAAAGATAAAAATAGCCACTAACCAAGAAACAACCTCATCAGATGACAGTCTGATAACATATTTATTGTATAGCATATGTTTTTTTCGAAAAATTTGCATATTTCAGGTATAAATCATAGTTTACATTGCAGCTACATTCAGAAATTGCACCGAAAGCAGCCATAATATTTACAGACACCAACGTCAAATACCTAATTACACATCATAAAACATTTTTGAAAAATACATAGTGTACAGTAAATGAAAGACAGGCATCTTGTGATGCCAGACAATATTTCCGATTTATTAAGTGTTTTACAGCGAAAACAAAATGTTGCGTTATATTAGCTTAGCTTAGCACAATAGAAACACTTGGGCGCCGGCGACTACGACAGATATATGAAATAACATCATAAATTGGGTCTTACTTTTGCTGATCTTTCATCAGAATGTTGGACAAGGTGTCCTTTGTCCAGAAGAGTCGTTGTTTTGATCTGGAACGGCAAATATCCCTCTTCATTTAGCATGGGCACTTGCCAAGTGGTACGGATCTGTCACGTTCCTGACCTGTTTTCTGTTTTGTATGTGTTTAGTTGGTCAGGGCGTGAGTTGGGGTGGGTATTCTATGTTGTGTGTCTAGTTCATCCCAGGAAGAAAGCCGTTACAGGATCTCTCCAACGTAAACAAAGTCAGAGAACGGAACACGGCAAAACTCCCGAAAAAAATTCAATAATCTGATTAAACTATATTGAAAAAACATACATTACTATGATATGGTCACATGTATCAAATAAAATCTAAGACGGAGATGTTAGTCGTTCATAACGACAGCTAAACAGAAGGCAATCCCACTGTCTAAGTCGCGCGCTTCAGAGTACCGGAAGTGGACGGTCACGTCAAAGAAATAGCTTTTATTCCACCTCAGACCAAGATAAACACAAAATTTCTTCTCTCACAGCCTCTTGACACCCAGAGGAAGGCGTAAGAAGTGTACGTAGACTCTTACGTATCATGACCATGTATAGGCAGGAAGTTGAACAGAGCATATATTTCTGACATTCCACTTCCTGGTCAGGAAAAGTGCTGCATAATGAGTTCTGTTTCACTCAGAGAAATAATTCAAACGGTTTTAGAAACTAGAGAGTGTTTTCTATCCAATAGTAATAATAATATGCATATTGTACGAGCAAGAATTGAGTACGAGGCCGTTTGAAATGGGCATCTTTTATCTGGCTACTCAATACTTTCCCTTGCAGCCATAACAGGTTAAACAACAATTCCATGTGAATCCGATATCTCTGACATTTAGACTTTCCACAGTAGAGTTTATGTCATTCTATCCTTGATGAGAATGTGTCAGAGGGCAACCGAACTAACATAATATACCTTAAGTACCACCGCATATGTTCAGTTGGTCGGATCACCAGAATATAGTTCATTTCCCCCAACTTCTGATGTTACCCAGAATCTCTATGTTAACCCATGGGTTTCCTTATGTCACATCAGTTATAGTAGGGAGAGAGAAAAAGGGGGAAAGAGGTATTTATGACTGTCATAAACCTACCCCCAACCCAACGTCATGACAGTCCCCCCATGTTGGGTTCAATCTTGCGATTAACCTGCATGTTGCAAACCAACATACAAATGACCGTGGGTTGTCCTGGTTGTGGACCATCGTTGTGGTCCCCATCTGGTGGTCGACCCTGGTAGGGTTTCTGCGAATGAAGAAGTCTGCTCCATGGCTGGACAGCAGATGTCCAGTTGGTGATCGCTGTTGCAGTCCCCCCTCTGGTGTGGTCGACCCGGGTAGGGTGTCTGCAAATGAAGAAGTCTGCTTCATGGCTGGACAGCAGATGTCCAGTTGGTGATCGCTGTTGCAGTCCCCCCTCTGGTGTGGTCGACCCGGGTAGGGTGTCTGCAAATGAAGAAGTCTGCTCCATGGCTGGGCAGCGGAGGTCCGGATTGGGATCGCCGTTCCGGACCCGTAGTCTGGTCGTCCAGACTGGAAGATCTGGGCAGTAACTTAGGCAGATGTTAACAACGCACACACACTCATGAAATATATAATTACATTTCCTCCCAAATGAGCGGCGTTGTGGCACTAACTGATGGTTGTATGGGGAAGTTGTTTATGGCTCTATCACTTTCTACATGCCGAAGACAATGAAACAAAATGAAATGAAAGCATAAACAAAACAAAATATAGTTATGCCACCTTAACCATCTAATTGGACTGTATTCTATCTACGTCCATGGTCTTGGCAAAATGACCCTATCATGGCATTGTCTAATGTCATATCTAGGGCTCTTCTAATTTGCGGGGTGTTGGTTAGGGTACTATCCTAAGTTGATAACTATATGATACGTCTACAGCTGTAAGGCACTAGTTTTGGGCAGTCTACAGGGATGACCTATGGACTTCTGAGAAGAAAACTGGTGAGTTCTGTAGCTGTAGAGTTAAAGGCCTCAAAATAAATGTTCAACTTTACTAAGGCTGGTATTTTGCTCGGACCCTTAAGTGATCCTAGCATAAATCCTAATTGGATGTTCCGTTGTACATGTGCGTTTATGCTTACGCAAGCACACATGCCAAGGGAAGGAAACCAAGTATTCTGGCAGATTACAACTTGTTCAGAATGAGTCTGACGTAGTCAGGTAATTTTCAGGTCAATGCCTGGAGGTCAGTCAGAATTGGTGTCGAGGGAGTCTGTAGTGGTTTTACTACCAGTCACTGTCTTCCACTATTGTAGTGGCAGTAGGTATGAAGAAATATACTTCATAGCTATGTTATCCACGGAGGAGCTAACCTCATGACGGAAGTACTGTAAGTATTAGACCAGTCGTACGTGGTGTGATCGTGGTTCCTGACTTCTAATAACTTTTTCTCCTGTACGGAGGATTCTATTTATTAGTGGCGTGTGTAACCATTGGAAGAGTGCAATGGAGATTCCCTTCCCCGTGCTGCACTCTGAGTGACTCCTATGTTGCTATTATCAATAGCAATTTAACTTGTGAGGTTACTAATCCTCCTACTGAGTGTTGCTGGACTGACTGTGGTATTGGTACTGGTACTCAAGGGGTCCAGTTGTCCTACCGATTTATTCTGAAATGTTATCCTACAGGAATACATGATTAGAGCATTTTACTAGTTGTCTTGTAGTGACTACTACACAAGGCAAGGAATGATTATTGTTGCCATTTGTTTTGGAGGTGGACAAGTCCACTGGACTTCCTTTATGACCAGTGTGGTACACCTCAGTACTATCTTAGATGTGTTCTAAGAGGCCCCTAGACAGGGATTATGTCTGCTCCTCACTGTTTTCAAAGGGGAGTTTACAACTAGATTTGATTTATGCTCTGGCGGCCTCGTACGGTGTTGTCCGTAGTCTCGACCCCCCCACCGGCCTCGATAAGGCTCATCATGGGTCTGGGCTACTATTCCCCCCCTTTGTGTCTCGGGACCCCCCCACCAGCATGTGGTGTTGGTGTCCGAGGCGCAAACGAAAGGTTCGGACCCTATGTACGAGTTGTCAGTGGCTGCGTTATTATGAGAATGGCTGCAACCTTTCAACCAAATCTCCTGGTGTTTGTGCTTCAACACCCTCAGTGGCTGTCGAGGTCTGTCAGTCATCACCGCGTCCGCGCGTGGCAACCTCTTCAGTACCTGCGAACTGAGACGAGGATATCGGTCTGTGATATCGCAAAGTGTTTCACCAGTGGGAATCATCGGGTCAGTTGCTGGACTGACGCCATTAGTGTCATTGTAAGGGTTGACAGTCCCCAACAAAGCGGAAGGTGTATCATCGGAAGCAGAGTATACTCTGCGCATCGATGTTTTTCTTGCTGAGACGGCCGCAGTGCTTGCGGAAATGTCTGAAGGGCAAGAGGAGTTCATTTCAACTACCGTATTGCACGACTGCACGGAGGAGGGAAGTTGCTTATTTAACAGAGACAGCTGGCTCGAAATCCTGAAAGGAATGGTCAATCAGGTTGGCTGATGGAATGTGTTGAGATATCGTAATATCTCCTTGGATCTGATTCTGCCCCAACAGGTTTTTAAACGTCTTTTTCCCAAGGGGTGCTTTCGACAGATACCCCTCGTGAATGACTGCGTTGCAGCTAGCGTTAGGGAAAGACAGTGTGGTCGGTGGAGAAGGCACTGTGGCCTGTGACCATACCTGGTTGGTTTTCCAATCCATCAATGGGAGTAACCGATCCATCAAGTCTGCTCCAAGTAGCAGGGGTACAGTTTCGAGGCTAGTAACATACACAGGGTGGACGAGCGATAAGTCCTTGAAGTGTAGTTTCAGCATGACTCTCAATGTGAGAGGCGAGGTAGTCTGAGTGACCCCTCGAAGTGTAGTGTCGCATCGTTCCACTTTTAACCAACGTTTAGTTGGCTTCAAAGCCCTTTTTAGATCATCAAACAATGTTTGAGAGATGAGTGATATTGTCGCACCCGAATCAATTAGCGCATGACAAGTTAAGCAGTCCTCCAGGACTGTTTCCAGGTATGGTCGTTTCGATTCGTGTTTAGTGGACATGTTCCCCACAAAGTGGAGTGGTCTTTCGCAACAACGTGATGTGTCAATTCTGTTCAAGGTGGAAGCAGATTGACTTTTACGATTTTGAGTGGGCTTGGCTTTGACGAAGCGTTTGACCTTTTTCTTCGCAACCTTTGTATCAGAGTTTATAGACGAAGCCCGTGGGCTTGTTTCTTGGTCAATCGGGCCCTGGATAGGGTCTCGAGTGAAAGCAGGAGGGATTTGAATTTTAACGTCCTTGCTATGGGTGTTAATTCCTGCGGACCTGGAGTCCGGTAATTCCCTGTCTAGTCCTTGTGACTTATCTTTTACCCTTTTCTCAAATGTTTCTCGCTTTAGTTCTTCACCTATTGGAACTTCTGGAGAACATTGGTCTACGTTTTGATCATCCTTCAACCCTTTGTTACCCTTGTGCTCTGACACTTTGTGTGGGTTGGGTGCAGGAACGTAGTGAACAGGTCGATTGTAGCGGTAGTCGTTTTGATGGCGACGTGCTTTAGGGTTATTTCGACCGCGGAGGTTATTGGAATCATGGTTTCGTGGTAGAAACTGTTGTTGTGCGTCATCTCTTAATGCTCCAATACCTGATAATGCACCCTCTGACTGGAGTGAGTGCTCCTGGTCAAACTTCAAAACCGAGTGGTCAGGGCTCTTGGCGTTGCGAGCTTTTGATGCCTCAAAAGCTGTGCTTGCAAGCTCTCTGAGTTGTAAGATGGGCAAGCTAATGTGGGCTGCAGTGCCCAAGTAGGTAATGAAGGTGGGATACATGTTCGACAGGAACATTTGTTTAAATGGTAACAGGTCTTCCATGCCTGTTTCAGTGAGTAGGCCAAAGTAAGCTGAACGAAGCCTATGATAGTAAGCTTGTGGGTGTTCATTCCGAGCTTGTTTGACCGTGTTAGCCAGTGAGCTATCGTGTTTGCGAGTTGCAGAACCACTGAATTCTAATTTCAAAGCTGTGGCAAGTTTAGCGTAGTCATTTAGCACGTGTTGCTGTTGTAGGCGAATGAACCTTGTCACGTGTCTATTCGACGTTCGCTTCAACAGGTAAACCCTGTCAGAACCCGTAGCGTTCGGGTAGCCATCCAACGCGTCCTCTATGTCAGCTAGGAACGTCTCAGTATCGTTTGGCTGACCTGGAACGGGGTCAAAGGTGGGGAAATACTTGACGAGTTTGTCAAGGTATTCCGCGTCAAGCGGGCGGAGAGGGTGGGCTTTATCCTGTGGGGAAAGTGGGGCCAAAAGGCCAAGAGGAGAAGCCAAGCTTTGGCTTTGTTGGCCAAGAGGCGCCATATTACTCAGTGCGGAATGGCCAAGCGGAGAAGACTGGGGGACACCTGACGGAGGCAATGTCTGAAACCTATCGTCTTCACTCCTTTGAGTACCGGGCTCCGGTTGCTTGGATGGATAGTCACGCTGTAGAGCGTGACCCTTCTGGACTTCCTCCAGATGGTACCTAAGGGTGGTATTCTGCTGCATTGCAGAGTCCACTTGAGCGCTTAGAGTACTGATTTTGGACACGTGAGTGTCGCACTTGCTCTTTTCAGTCTCAAACTTATCTGTCATGGCTTGCAGATAAAGGTCTTGAGTACGGAGCGAGAGATTCAGTGATGAGATTTCTTCCGCTTGCTTAGAAATCAAGATTTCCATCTTCATCACCCGAGTTCTCTCATCATTCATTTGTTCAGCGACTTCAATGAGTTCTGCTGATTTGTCATCCAACTTCGTCATTGTGTTCATCAACTGATCGTCTTTGGTCTGCAGAATTTTGAGTAGAACCGTGTTACTCTGAGTAACGTTCAATAAAACTGCCTGCATGTTATCAAGTTGCGCGGTCCTATTTGTAGATAACTCAACAGATTTATCTAGTTTGGAGTGGACTACCTCGTATTTAGTTTTGGCTAAATTGAGTTGTTCCTGGAGACAACGATTTTGTTGAAGAGTTTGTGCTCGTTCATCGTCATAAGTATTTGCAATTACTTTCAATTGTTCAGATTTCAAACGCAGTTCCTCGACTAGCAGAATGTTTTCATTTCCTGCTTTTGTCAATAGTGGCTCAGTTCTCTCCGCCTGTACCCCAATGCTAGCCATGACTGGCACGTGCTTCAGCTGTGCACGGTGGTATTGAACAGATGCCACATTCTTATGGCGATACATTAGTGCAAAAGTTGGGAGAACCGTCACAAAGCCTGTGTTTGATGGTTGATTTTGGAGAGCGTTCGCAATTTCGGCTGTTTTTTCACTAATGGCATAATTAGGGTTGGTATCGCTGCTGAGGTCAGAGATCAATCCTTTTATGGGTGGAGGTTCACTACTTAGCGGAGGAGTGGTGACCACCTCCTTTGATAGCTTGCACATTATTAGAAAAGTTTAGAGGAAAAATTTTCCCTAAATGTATTCAAAGTTTGGGTTTGGAATTAATTGGAAGCTGCAAAGACAAGTTTAATCTATTTATAGATGTTGACGAACTACCAGTTCTGTACCAGTAATGTGGAAGTTGGACGTGAATGAATTTGCAAAAGCAAATTGAATTAATTAATCAATGCCAATGATTAATCCTACCTGTGTAGGCTATCTGGGTATTAAACTTTAATTAACATGAGATGTGGCTTCATCTAGGTTAATATGAGAAGTTGTAAAGTGTCTCATTTGATTGGAAGAACATTAAATTATGTTCAACAATTTAACTTATTAAATTGAATGAGACGATAATCCATAAAATCTCTGTTGATTGGATATCATAAGTGTCAAACAGTAGACCAAATGTTGGGCACATTCAACACTGTGGCACTTCTCCCTAAGGCCGAAACCACATGGGATTCCCGCTGGGGCGGGGCTTCTGTCAATACTGGATTACTGAATGGGTTTTGAAAAACCCAAATTTTACTGATTGATCAATTTAATGATAAATCAAACCTGTATAGGCAATTTGTGAATTAAACTTTAATTAACCTGAGAAGTGCTTAATCTAGGTTAGTTTGGAAAAAGTTTGCAATGTCTTATTTAGAGAACTCAACAATTTGGATATTATTTAAAATATCTATTTCAGAATGTAAATGGCCAGATTTACACTTATTAGTTCAATTGGATAAGACATTGATATTCGTCTGGATATCATAAGTGATGACTTGAGTGTGACCTGAATAATTCTTCATGAACGAATATCCTGGGCACACTTCAGCGGTCACTGACTTCACACGCTGAAATAAAACGGAACTACCCGACTACTGTTCCGCTAGGCGGAGGAATTTCAGCGTGGCACCAGGAAGAAGAAAAAATGCTATTTTTTTTCTTGTTAGCTTTAGCACCTCGTGCCAGCTAACCCTCCTTTGTGCCTGAAAATGTAGCACGTAGGATTCCCTTGGCAGGGAAAAGGTTTTACTAATAACGTATTATGTTCAAACCCTTTTCGGCGTTTTTTGACGATGTTTTAACCGGAACACGCGGCAAACATGAAATTGCACCGTGGTCTCTTCGCGTTGAATCGCGAGAGAGAGAGAGATAATTATCGCTGGTCGCGCTATATCTCCTGAATTTCAATCGGCTGGCTCTTTGTCCTCGCTCGAGAAATTAATAATGACCTGCCCTACCAGCGTATGAAACGCGCCAGGCAGAAATAGCCCTGCGTTTGGCCAAACGCACTATTTCTCAGATTTCTATAATTAGCTTTCTCAGCCTCATACAAGAAATGTATTCGCTTACGTTATCCACTGACTACGTCAGAGAATAGCGCGGGGCGGGGGAATCTTCAGCACACACAACCAAAAATGCTTGTCTATCACTCCAAAAATGTGTATAATAAACTTGGTATATTATGTAATCTGCTTTTCAATTTTATACAGGCTGAATCAAAATGAAAACCTCATTCTATCTTAGACTCCTCACACGGGGCACCAATATGTCGTGTCTTTGACTATGCCAGATTAATTGCTATGACATGCTATTCTATAAAATAATTTCTCCGTAATTAATATTACCTGATTGAACTAATCATGTAAATATGAATTAACTAGAGAGGGACACCACGAAAGAATATTTATAGAGCTATTATCTTTCGAATAAACTCTTAAAGATTTAGTCATATTTTACTAAATAGCAGTCACATTAATCGTCATTTTATTCAGTCTCATCTGAAAGTTGTAAGTCCTTGATTATCTGCAAGAATCCTGGCTAACAAGTTGAATCAGCAATACAAAATTGGGTTTAATTATTTATTTACTAAATACCTAACTAATCACACAGAAACACACATACACAATTAAATCATAACTTGATCACAAATTACGTCATACAGAAAAACGTCCCTAGCGGGCAGAATCGATATGACAGCTTGTTACACAAAGGAAAGGGGGGGAGTCCTAGTGAAAGAGCGGGAGACTTGACATAGGCGAGCTGTGCTATCGTAAATACAGTATCTTATGCATTCTAAATTACCGCCCATTTGAAGAGGAAAATGCAATCAATATTTACTCTGAGCTGCGCTTCAGTAGGTTGGTGGTAGATGGCCCGTGTCGCCAACCTGAGTCCTCTGTCCTTTGAAGAATGTCTCTGGTAGTCACGGGAACGTTGTGTGTATTAGACGGGATACTTGGACTGTCCTTCCGAACCTGCGTTTAGCTGTTGCTAACTCAAAGGCTAGGAGATATCACTTCTGTAGTGAATATGAGTTCAAAGTTCATACCATTCACAATCAAAGTCCATGCTGATGTTGGCTTCATCTGTAGTTATTATCTGAACCATTCTGACACCGGACCGTCATCCTGGTGTACCCGGAACAGAAAGTTATATTCTGGTTCGTGGCTTTATATAGTGGAGGGAGAGGGGTGTGTCTGAAAAGTCTATTAACCCATGCCTCTTCACAGGGGCGGACCACTGTGAGCAGAGGAAAACCTATGAAAGCACAGATCTCTCATTTGGAAGCTAAAATTACATTTCACCTCTTCACAAATAATGTCATATTCAAACATTTGAATTAAACAACAATTCCATGTGAATCCGATATCTCTGACATTTAGACTTTCCACAGTAGAGTTTATGTCATTCTATCCTTGATGAGAATGTGTCAGAGGGCAACCGAACTAACATAATATACCTTAAGTACCACCGCATATGTTCAGTTGGTCGGATCACCAGAATATAGTTCATTTCCCCCAACTTCTGATGTTACCCAGAATCTCTATGTTAACCCATGGGTTTCCTTATGTCACATCAGTTATAGTAGGGAGAGAGAAAAAGGGGGAAAGAGGTATTTATGACTGTCATAAACCTACCCCCAACCCAATGTCATGACACAGTACATGATGAGTGTGATTGTAAAGAGATATACAGTACATATACAGTACATGATGAGTATGATTATAAAGAGATATACAGTACATGATGAGTGTGATCATAAAGAGATATACAGTACATGATGAGTGTGATCATAAAGAGATATACAGTACATGATGAGTGTGATCATAAAGAGATTTACAGTACATGATAAGTGTGATTATAAAGAGATATATAGTGCATAGAGAAGACAGTTCTCTATGTAATTAATTTGCCTGCTGCATTCTGTATTACAGTATTTCACTGTCTAGTATTGTACATTATTGAACAGTGTTGTACTGTAAAACTCTATGGATTTCCTTTTTTGTCTCTATCCCATGAATGCATCCATCTGTATAACTGAAGGAGCAGTGCTGTAGTTCTGTCTTGTTATTCTATGTGAGGTGAGAATGAACTGGCAACCCTCTTGAGTTTAGTCCTGGGATTAGACCTGCAGTCTACCTCTGATTGGTTGATCTGTTTACCAGGCTACATCTTCAGGAACTGTACGAAGGACGGCTGGACAGAGCTGTACCCTACGTATGAGGAGGCCTGTGAGTTCGCAGATGACTCAGAGACAGGATCAGAGGTTAGAGACACCACACCACATCACTCACGACCTGTACCTTCTCTTTTACTTACTCACTCATTTAATCACTCATCGGAATTGTCATTGTTCAATTTTCTTCTCAGGGGAGATAGAATGGGATTGGTTGAGGGGAGAATTTGTCACATTTCAAAATGTAACAACTCCACTGAGCCATTAATTCATGTACTTATTCAGTCGTGTACTTATTCAACCATTTTCTTATTCAGTCTGAAGTACCTATCTCACTCAATAGGCCTACTCTTTTTTTCTCCTCTCTCTCTCTCTCTTTCTCTCTCTCTGTCTCTCTCTCTTTCTCTCTCTCTCTCTCTCTCTCTTTCTCTCTCTCTGTCTCTCCCTCTCTCTCTCTCTCTTTCTCTCTCTCTGTCTCT
The DNA here is from genome assembly GCF_016432855.1 of Salvelinus namaycush. NCBI lineage: Eukaryota > Metazoa > Chordata > Actinopteri > Salmoniformes > Salmonidae > Salvelinus > Salvelinus namaycush. The sequence continues at coordinate 34,965,489 of NC_052316.1, forward strand.
GTCTCTCTCTCTCTCTCTCTCTCTCTCTCTCTCTCTCTCTCTCTCTCTGTCTCTCTCTCTCTCTCTCTCTCTCTCTCTCTCTCTCTCTCTCTCTCTCTCATTCGCATGCTGTAAGCATTGTTGAACGTCGGTTGTGTTACTTTGTTGTGTTACTAACAGGTCGGCCAGCCAGCCAGCCAAACAATAACATTGCTATCTCTCGTTACATCACTAACGATGGATATTTGAGTATTCATCTGAGAAAGCCCTGGCTGTTTCTGCAGGCCATTCACGCTAACCATCTGGCAACACATACATTTAGACAAATCACAAGTTTGAAAGGAAAGGCAAAGAGAAAATAAAATAAATGGTAGGACAGACAGAGTGAGAGATGAGAAGGATAGATGAACATCCCAGACTTCCTAGCAGTCATAGCTGAGTGCTCAGGGGGCTCTTCTCATCCCGCTGTCACATCCCTCCCTCTGTCTCATTCCCAACCACTCCCCATATACACACAAGCGCAGACACACGTATCTCCACACACCCTCTCTCACGTACACCTAGAAGACGCAGACACACACACTTGCCAAGGCCATGAGGAAGGTGTGGGATCGTGCTGTGCATCTGAAAACGCTTATTAAGTAGTGTAACTCCCTAGACAGAAACACAACAGTATCTTTCCTAGCCCGATATGTTAATTCGCTATACTTGTACTGTTTTGTCAGTATATGTAATGACATTATTATATGATTGAGTATATGAGGGACATAGAGGGTAGCCTACTGATGGTATTTGAAGTCCTCTCAGTTATAAAACTGAGGTTACGCCTGCACTATATGTTTCTTTTTGACCTCTGACCTGTTGCTTTCCAGACAACATACTTCTCCACCATCAGTCAGGTGTACACCACTGGATATGCCACCTCCCTCGTCTCCCTCATATCAGCCATCTTTGTCTTCACTGTGTTCAGGTAACACTAGGACATACTCAGTCCAATATTTATTCCTTAGATACACACAGGTACATGATAAAGCTGTGATGATAAATAGATAACACTGAAAGACTGGATTGCGGTCATATAGGCATTATAGTTCAATATGGACCATCTAACATGACAGGAAATGAGGTCAGTCTAACAGGAAGTTGACTCTCCTGTACAGGAAGTTCCACTGTACCAGGAACTACATCCACATCAACCTGTTTTCCTCATTCATCCTGAGAGCCAGTGCCGTCTTCATCAAGGACGGAGTTCTGTTCGCTGATGAGAACCTGGACCACTGCTTCATGTCCACCGTGAGTGTCATGCTGTCATCAACAAGCGACACAAACTATACTGGACTTACTGTCTTAATACTGTTTATAATTCCCCGTCACACTTTCACCTGTTATGCCACCATATATTTAGATATTCTATACCATATCTATATTACTGTCATATATGTTCATATAGTGTATACCACCGATTTCTACTAAGTTCCTGTGGTTTTATAGGTCTGTCTTCATCCGTGCACTTTCCTCTTTTGAATGTCATTGCCTTCAGATGTATGACTCATCTTGTTGTATGGGAAAAGCATCAGAGGGTGCTGTGAACGCTATCTGACTAGAGCACATTTTAGCTCATTGAAATGAATCTGTGAGAGACAGCGAGTCGAGACTTTCTCCTCCAAATACTTTTATGCTAAAACATTGGCCTGCTTCTAAAAAGAGTGAGTCGTCCAGTCGACTTTGGTCCTTTTCTGTGGCAGTGGCCATTGGATCTGGCCATTGGATCAGAAGATCAGTGGTGACTCATTAAGAGTGATGAGAGAGAGAGAGAGAGAGAGAGACTGATAAGAGAGAGAGAATGATGAGAGGGACAAAGAGAGAGGGGAGAAAGAGAGGGGAGGGGAGAGAGACAGATAAGAGAAGATAGATAAAGAGAGAGAGAGAGAGAAATAGAAAGGAAGAGAGAGAGAGAGAGAGAGAGAGAGAGAGAGAGAGAGAGAGGGAGAGAGAGGTCTCTTGCACCCCAACAGGACACCAGGTTCTATATTTAGAAGCTAAATCCACAGCACAGAGAGGAGATAGGGGATTACAGAGACTACTGCAGAAGTAGAGAAGGGTGGTAGTGTGATTGTGGCTCAGGGAGTCACCAGAGGGGTACAGGGGAGGAGTGGAGGTGGCAGTGTGATTGTGGCTCAGGGAGTCACCAGAGGGGTACAGGGGAGGGGTGGAGGTGGCAGTGTGATTGTGGCTCAGGGAGTCACCAGAGGGGTACAGGGGAGGGGTGGAGGTGGCAGTGTGATTGTGGCTCAGGGAGTCACCAGAGGGGTACCGGGGAGGGGTGGAGGTGGCAGTGTGATTGGGGTTCAGGGAGTCACCAGAGGGGTACAGGGGAGGAGTGGAGGTGGCAGTGTGTGTGTGTGTTTGGGGGTGATGCGGGGTTAAATAATTGAGGAGTGGTGCTCCTGGCTGATAGCTGTCCCTCCTGACCCTCACCCCCATATCGACCGAAACCTGAATGGGCCCAACCTCACACAAGAGGACATATTGAGTCTGACCCTGATTAGAGTGTAATTACAACTCTCATAGACAAGCACACACACACACACACACACACACACACACACACACACACACACACACACACACACACACATAATTTTAGGCTAAAAAAATGATTGTTGTCTATCAACAATGACAAGCCACCGTGGTCTAACAACTTGGATGGAAAATTACTGAGGATAATAGTGGATGATATTGGCACTCCTATTTACCATGTTTTCAATTTAAGCCCACTAGAAAGTGTGTGCCCCCAGGCTTGGAGGGAAGTAAAAGTCATTCCGATACCTAAGAATAGTAAAGCCCCCTTTACTGGCTCAAATCAGCCTGTTACCAATCAGCCTGTTACCAACACTTAGTAAACTATTGAAAAAATGGTGTTTGACCAGATGCAATAATATTTTACAGTAAACACATTGACAACAAACTTTCAGCACACTTATAGGGAAGGACATTCAACAAGCACAGCACTTACACAAATGACTGATGTTTGGCTGAGAGAAATGGATGATAAAAAGATTGTGGGGGCTGTTTTGTTCGACATCAGTGAGGCTTTTGACATTATTGATCAGTCTGCTGCTGGAAAAGCATATTTATTATGGCTTTACACCCCCTGCTATATTGTGGATAAAGAGTTACCTGTCTAACAGAACACAGAGGGTGTTCTTTAATGGAAGCCTCTCCAACATAATCCAGATAGAATCAGGAATTCCCCAGGGCAGCTGTCTAGGCCTTTTTTCAATCTTTACTAATGAGATGCCACTGGCTTTGACTAAAGTGTCTAAGTATGTGGAATAAGTTAGTCCTAACTGCAACTCTTAACAAAGAACTGCAGTTAGTTTCAGAGTGGGCAGCAAGGAATAAGTCAGTCCTAAGTATTTCTAAAACTAAAAGCATTGTATTTGGGACAAATCATTCCTAAACCCTAAACCTCAACTAAATCTTGAAATAAATCATATGTAAATTGAGCAAGTTGAGGTGACTAAACTGCTTGGAGTAACCCTGGATTGTAAAATGTCACGGTCAAAACATGTTGATACAACAGTAGCTAAGATGGGGAGAAGTATGTCCATAATAAAGCACTGCTCTGCCTTCTTAACAACACTATCACCAAGGCAGGTCCTACAGGCCCTAGTTTTGTCACACCTGGACTACTGTTCAGTCATGTGGTCAGGTTCCACAAAAAGTGACTTAGGAAAATTGCAATTGGCTCAGAACAGGGCAGCACATCTGGCCCTTGGATGTACACAGAGAGCTAATATTAATAATATGCATGTCAATCTCTCCTGGCTAAAAGTGGAGGAGAGATTGACTTCATTACTACTTGTATTTATGAGAAGTATACCATGAAATGCTTACTTACAAGACCTTAACCAACAGTGCAGTTCGAGAAGAGTTAAGAAAATATTTACCAAATAAAATAAAATAAAAAATAATAAAAAGTAACACAATAAAATAACAACAAAGAGGCTATATACTTTCTCCTCCAAATACTTTTATGCTAAAACATTGGCCTGCTTCTAGAGTACTGGTACCGAGGCAATGTGCGGGGGTACAGGTTAGTTGAGGTAATTTATACATGTAGGTAGGGGTGAAGTGACTATGAATAGATGATAAACAGCGAGTAGCAGCAAAACAAACAAATGGAGGGTGGGTGGGGGGGTCAATGTGAACATTCCGGTGGCCATTTGATTAATTGTTCAGCAGTCTTATGGCTTGGGGGTAGAAGCTGTTAAGGAGCCTTTTGGTCTTAGACTTGGCGCTCCGGTACCGCTTGCCGTGCGGTATCAGAGATAACAGTCTATGACTTGGGTGATTGGAGTCTCTGACAATGTTATGGGCTTTCCTCTGACACCACCTATTATATAGATCCTGGATGGCAGGAAGCTTGGCCCCAGTGATGTACTGAGCCGTACGCACTACCCTCTGTAACGCCTTACGGTCCGATGCTGAGCAGTTGCCATACCAGGCGGTGATACACCCGGTACATCAGGATGCGCTCGATGGTGCAGCTGTAGAACTTTTCACAGTAATGACAAGAGGAAAAGGAGAGAAGTTACCTCGACATCACCTTACAGATTAACATTAGTTGATGTACATTAGTGATGTAATTCACACTGTACATTAGTGATGTAATTCACACTGTACATTAGTGATGTAATTCACAATGTACATTAGTGATGTAATTCACAATGTACATTAGTGATGTAATTTACACTGTACATTAGTGATGTAATTCACAATGTACATTAGTGATGTAATTTACACTGTACATTAGTGATGTAATTTACACTGTACATTAGTGATGTAATTTACACTGTACATTGGTGATGTAATTCACACTGTACATTAGTGATGTAATTTACACTGTACATTAGTGATGTAATTCACACTGTACATTAGTGATGTAATTCACACTGTACATTAGTGATGTAATTCACACTGTACATTAGTGGTGTAATTCAGAGAAACTTGCAATCAATGCATAAGGTGAGCTTTTATTTCCGATGGGACGTTAAATGGGTGTCCTGACTCTCTGTGGGCACTAAAGATCCCATGGCACTTATCGTAAGAGTAGGGGTGTTAACCCCGGTGTCCTGGCGAAATTCCCAATCTGGCCCTCATACCATCATGGCTACCTAAACATCCTCAGCTTCCAATTTGCTCACTCATCCCCCCTCCTCTCCCCTGTAACTATTCCCCAGGTCGTTGCTGTAAATGAGAATGTGTTCTTCGTCAACTTGCCTGGTAAAATAAGTGTAAAATAAAAAATAAAAGAGCTGAGAAAACTCTGATATTGATGTTGCTATATGGTGTGTGTGTGTACTGTAGATGGCGTGTAAGTCAGCGGTGGCCTTCTTCCAGTTTAGTATCCTGGCTAACTACTTCTGGTTGCTGGTGGAGGGCATGTACCTCCAGACCCTCCTGGCCCTCACCTTCGTCTCACACAAAAAGTACTTCTGGTGGTACACACTCATCGGCTGGGGTAGGTGACCTTCTCTTTTTATCTCTCTCCATGTCCTCGTCTCACTCCTTCTTTTCTCCTTCCCTTTGTCCTTCTCTTTTTACGTCTTTCCCTCTGTACTTCTCTTGTTACTTCCTTCTCTCTTCTCAGCAACTCAAAGAGGAATGGTTTAGTAAGGACACCTGACTGATATTGTCCTCTGCATCTGTTAGGTCTCCCAACTACAATACTGTTGGTGTGGGTTCTGACACGCAACTTCTATGATGACCGGGGGTAAGGATAGAAACTTATGTTTACTATAATCTTACTCTGAATTGATATTGTCATGTGGGGTACATGAATACTAATGTATTGTTGGCGGTTGGAATAATACTGTACTGTATAATATCATGTGGTTCTGTCCTGATGTAGTTGCTGGGACGACACTGATGTGGCCTTCATCTGGTGGATCATCAAAGGGCCAATAACAGCATCACTACTGGTGATTGGCCTAACCCTAACCTAACCCTAACCCTGGTTTCATGTCCACATCCCAGTTCTTCCTAACCCAACTCCAACCCAAATCCTAACTCCACTCTAACCCTAATCCACCCAGTGTTGTAAAGTATCCAGCCCTAACTCCTCCTCTTCCTCCTCTTCCTCCACTGCTCCAGGTCAACTTCATCATCTTCATCAATGTGATCCGTATTCTGGTACAGAAGCTCAAGTCTCCAGGCGTGGGGGGCCACGACACTGGCCACTTCATGTGAGTCTCAGAGAAACACACACACACACACACACACACACACACACACACACACACACACACACACACACACACACACACACACACACACACACACACACACACACACACACACACACACACACACACACACACACACACACACACACACATGCATGAACACACACACACACACACACACACACACACACATGTAAAGGTGGTTTGGGGAGCCAGACACAAAGACATTATTGTGACTCTTATCTGTTCTCTCTCTCTCTCTCTCTCTCTCTCTCTCTCTCTCTCTCTCTCTCTCTCTCTCTCTCTCTCTCTCTCTCTCTCTCTCTCTCGCTATCTCTCTCTCTCTCTCTCAATTCAATTCAATTCAATTCAAGGGGCTTTATTGGCATGGGAAACATGTGTTAACATTGCCAAAGCAAGTGAGGTAGATATTATACAAAAGTGAAATAAACAATACAAATTAACAGTAAACATTACACATACAGAAGTTTCAAAACAATAAAGACATTACAAATGTTATATTATATATACACAGTGTTGTAACAATGTACAAATGGTTAAAGCACACAAGTTAAAATAAATAAGCATAAATATGGGTTGTATTTACAATGGTGTTTGTTCTTCACTGGTTGCCCTTTTCTTGTGGCAACAGGTCACAAATCTTGCTGCTGTGATGGCACACTGTGGAATTTCTCCCAGTAGATATGGGAGTTTATCAAAATTGGATTTGTTTTCAAATTCTTTGTGGATCTGTGTAATCTGAGGGAAATATGTCTCTCTAATATGGTCATACATTGGGCAGGAGGTTAGGAAGTGCAGCTCAGTTTCCACCTCATTTTGTGGGCAGTGTGCACATAGCCTGTCTTCTCTTGAGAGCCATGTCTGCCTACGGCGGCCTTTCTCAATAGCAAGGCTATGCTCACTGAGTCTGTACATAGTCAAAGCTTTCCTTAAGTTTGGGTCAGTCACAGTGGTCAGGTATTCTGCCACTGTGTACTCTCTGTTTAGGGCCAAATAGCATTCTAGTTTGCTCTGTTTTTTTTGTTAATTCTTTCCAATGTGTCAAGTAATTATCTTTTTGTTTTCTCATGATTTGGTTGGGTCTAATTGTGCTGTTGTCCTGGGGCTCTGTGGTTTGTGTTTGTGAACAGAGCCCTAGGACCAGCTTGCTTAGGGGACTCTTCTCCAGGTTCATCTCTCTGTAGGTGATGGCTTTGTTATGGAAGGTTTGGGAATCGCTTCCTTTTAGGTGGTTGTAGAATTTAACGGCTCTTTTCTGGATTTTGATAATTAGTGGGTATCGGCCTAATTCTGCTCTGCATGCATTATTTGGTGTTCTACGTTGTACACGGAGGATATTTTTGCAGAATTCTGCATGCAGAGTCTCAATTTGGTGTTTGTCCCATTTTGTGAAATCTTGGTTGGTGAGCGGACCCCAGACCTCACAACCATAAAGGGCAATGGGCTCTATGACTGATTCAAGTATTTTTAGCCAGATCCTAATTGGTATGTTGAAATTTATGTTCCTTTTGATGGCATAGAAGGCCCTTCTTGCCTTGTCTCTCAGATCGTTCACAGCTTTGTGGAAGTTACTCTCTCTCTTTCTCTCTCTCTATCTCTGTGTGTGTGTGTGTGTGTGTGTGTGTGTAGAAGGCTGGCTAAATCCACTCTGTTCCTGATCCCTCTGTTTGGGATGCACTACATGGTGTTTGCCTTCCTACCAGAGAACACAGGAGAGGAGGCACGTATCTTCATAGAGCTGGGCCTGGGATCCTTTCAGGTAGGGGCGTGGTAGGGGCGTGGTGGGGGCGTGGTAGGGGTGTGGCTGTGTGCCTGCGTGCCTGCATACTACTGCATAGGGGAATGTGTGTTACAAAGTAAGGTACATTTGACATCCAGTAGTATATTATTTTGTAATAATGTAGCTAGTTAATATAACTGGAAAACTCACTTTCTATTCCTTCTTCTTCCTCAGGGCTTTGTGGTGGCTCTGCTCTACTGTTTCCTAAATGGAGAAGTAAGCAGTAACCAACATAATTACAATGACAGAATTAGAATCTAGAATTACAGTGATTTTGATTGAATAACTCGCAGTGTTCTTACTGCAGAGACAAAGATGAAAATCCATAATCGTTTCTGATTGACTGCTATCTCAAGTCTCTGACGTCAAGATTATTTTATGTACTGAACACTGTGTACAGACCTCTCAATGTGCTTTCAAATGACAGAGTGCTCTCTCTCTTTCTCTCTCTCTCTCTGTGTGTATGTTTGTGCCTGTGTGCGTGCATGCGTATGCGCGTGTGTGTGTGCGTGCATATGCATGGGTGTGCGTGCATTCGTGTGTCCAGGTGCAGGCAGAGCTGAAGAAGCATCTATGGAAGTGGCAGATCCAAGGTTATCTGAGCTACAGTAGGAGAAGACGTACCCTCTTCACAGAGAGCTCCACCGTCACACAGATCTCTGTTCTGGAGAAGTCCTCCCCCAAGGAGCTACCCTGCATCAGCGACACACACACACTCACGCACATCGACAAACACACACTCACACACACTTCTGTCCCGAGCTACACTGACACAAAAACACTCACACACACTGACACACAAACACTCACACACAGCTCTGTCTCAATCTGTGACGACACAAACACCCTCACACACAACACCGACTCACTCACACACAACTCAACAGTCTGAGAGAACAAAAAATCCCGCTATCTCTCTCTATTCCCAATCCTCCCTCTTCTTTTCTTCCTCCCCTCTCTCAAGGATGGACTACACCTTGACTCTGCAGTGCCCAAATCTCAGAAAGGCCTCTCAGTCTAGAGAGATCTAAATGTGGTTCTATAGACTGAGCTGTCTGTTGTGTTGACTCACTGGCTTGGCTGTGTGGTTTCATAGACTGAGCTGTCTGTTGTGTTGACTCACTGGCTTGGCTGTGTGGTTTCATAGACTGAGCTGTCTGTTGTGTTGACTCACTGGCTTGGCTGTGTGGTTTCATAGACTGAGCTGTCTGTTGTGTTGACTCACTGGCTTGGCTGTGTGGTTTCATAGACTGAGCTGTCGGTTGTGTTGACTCACTGGCTTGGCTGTGTGGCTCCATAGACTGAGGAAGAGTTATACAGAAAAAATAGCAAATTATCGCAATGGCCACAGATTGACCAGATTCCCAAATGAAGCAAACTTTATAGTGTCTACAATATACTGTATCTTCCATAGTACAAGTAAATACACAGCCTTGTCTGTCAGGGCTTTCTAAATGGACTGTGCTGTGTTTGGGTGGGTTGCTGTTATTGTTGCCAGACATGGACTTGCTGGCTGTGTGGTCTGGTCACTAGACACTAGTGGACTCTAGTGGATGCTAGTGGACTCCAGTGGACTGCACTTGTGTCCAGAGTAGAAATGGACTGGCCCCGGTGTGTTAGAAATGCAGAGCAGTGATAAATTGAACATATTGGTTGAGAGGAAGAGGTTCAACTGACCTCTATCCCCTCATCAACCTGAAGGAAGAGGTTAAACTGATCTCTCTCCCCTCATCAACCTGAAAGAAGAGGTTCAACTGACCTCTCTCCCTTCATCAACCTGAAGGAAGAGGTTCAACTGACCTCTCTCCCCTCATCAACCTGAAGGAAGAGGTTCAACTGATCTCTCTCATCAACCTGAAGGAAGAGGTTCAACTGATCTCTCTCATCAACCTGAAGGAAGAGGTTCAACTGACCTCTATCCCCTCATCAACCTGAAGGAAGAGGTTCAACTGATCTCTCTCCCCTCATCAACCTGAAGGAAGAGGTTCAACTGACCTCTATCCCCTCCTCAACCTGAAGGAAGAGGTTCAACTGACCTCTCTCCCCTCATCAACCCGAAGGAAGAGGTTAAACTGATCTCTCTCATCAACCTGAAAGAAGAGGTTCAACTGACCTCTCTCCCCTAATCAACCTGGAGGAAGAGGTTCAAATGACCTCTCTCCCCTAATCAACCTGGAGGAAGAGGTTCAACTGACCTCTCTCCCCTAATCAACCTGGAGGAAAAGGTTCAACTGACCTCTCTCCCCTCATCAACCTGAAGGAAGAGGTTCAACTGATCTCTCTCCCCTCATCAACCTGAAGGAAGAGGTTCAACTGATCTCTCTCATCAACCTGAAGGAAGAGGTTCAACTGATCTCTCTCATCAACCCGAAGGAAGAGGTTCAACTGATCTCTCTCATCAACCTGAAAGAAGAGGTTCAACTGACCTATCTCCTCTCATCAACCTGAAGGAAGAGGTTCAACTGACCTCTCTCTTCTCATCAACCTGAAGGAAGAGGTTCAACTGACCTCTCTCTTCTCATCAACCTGAAGGAAGAGGTTCAACTGACCTCTCTCCCCTCATCAACCTGAAGGAAGAGGTTCAACTGACCTCTCTCTTCTCATCAACCTGAAAGAAGAGGTTCAACTGACCTCTCTCCCCTCATCAACCTGAAGGAAGAGGTTCAACTGACCTCTCTCTTCTCATCAACCTGAAGGAAGAGGTTCAACTGACCTCTCTCCCCTCATCAACCTGAAAGAAGAGGTTCAACTGACCTCTCTCTTCTCATCAACCTGAAGGAAGAGGTTCAACTAACCTCTCTCCCCTCATCAACCTGAAAGAAGAGGTTCAACTGACCTCTCTCCCCTAATCAACCTGAAAGAAGAGGTTCAACTGACCTCTCTCCCCTCATCAACCTGGAGGAAGAGGTTCAACTGACCTCTCTCCCCTCATCAACCTGAAGGAAGAGGTTCAACTGATCTCTCTCCCCTCATCAACCTGAAGGAAGAGATTCAACGGATCTCTCTCATCAACCTGAAGGAAGAGGTTCAAATGACCTCTCTCCCCTAATCAACCCGAAGGAAGAGGTTCAACTGATCTCTCTCATCAACCTGTAGGAAGAGGTTCAACTGATCTCTCTCATCAACCTGAAGGAAGAGGTTCAAATGACCTCTCTCATCAACCTGTAGGAAGAGGTTCAATTGATCTCTCTCATCAACCTGAAGGAAGAGGTTCAAATGACCTCTCTCATCAACCTGTAGGAAGAGATTCAACTGATCTCTCTCATCAACCTGAAGGAAGAGGTTCAAATGACCTCTCTCCCCTAATCAACCTGAAGGAAAAGGTTCAACTGACCTCTCTCCCCTCATCAGCCTGAAGGAAGAGGTTCAACTGACCTCTCTCCCCTCATTAACCTGTAGGAAGAGGTTCAACTGACCTCTCTCCCCTCATCAACCTGAAGGAAGAGGTTCAACTGATCTCTCTCCCCTCATCAACCTGAAAGAAGAGGTTCAACTGACCTCTCTCATCAACCTGAAGGAAGAGGTTCAACTGACCTCTCTACCCTCATCAACCTGAAGGAAGAGGTTCAACTGATCTCTCTCATCAACCTGAAGGAAGAGGTTCAACTGATCTCTCTCATCAACCTGAAGGAAGAGGTTCAACTGATCTCTCTCCCCTCATCAACCTGAAGGAAGAGGTTCAATTGACCTCTCTCCCCTCATCAACCCGAAGGAAGAGGTTCAACTGATCTCTCTCATCAACATGAAGGAAGAGGTTCAACTGACCTCTCTCCCCTCATCAACCTGAAGGAAGTGGTTCAACTGACCTCTCTCTTCTCATCAACCTGAAGGAAGTGGTTCAACTGACCTCTCTCTTCTCATCAACCTGAAGGAAGAGGTCCAACTGACCTCTCTCTTCTCATCAACCTGAAGGAAGAGGTTCAACTGATCTCTCTCATCAACCTGAAGGAAGAGGTTCAACTGATCTCTCTCATCAACCTGATGGAAGAGGTTCATCTGACCTCTCTCATCAACCTGAAGGAAGAGGTTCAACTGATCTCTCTCTTCTCATCAACCTGTAGGAAGAGGTTCAAATGACCTCTCTCATCAACCCGAAGGAAGAGGTTCAACTGATCTCTCTCATCAACCTGAAAGAAGAGGTTCAACTGACCTCTCTCCTCTCATCAACATGAAGGAAGAGGTTCAACTGATCTCTCTCTTCTCATCAACCTGAAGGAAGAGGTTCAACTGACCTCTCTCTTCTCATCAACCTGAAGGAAGAGGTTCAACTGACCTCTCTCTTCTCATCAACCTGAAGGAAGAGGTTCAACTGACCTCTCTCCCCTCATCAACCTGAAAGAAGAGGTTCAACTGACCTCTCTCTTCTCATCAACCTGAAGGAAGAGGTTCAACTGACCTCTCTCCCCTAATCAACCTGAAAGAAGAGGTTCAACTGACCTATCTCCTCTCATCAACCTGAAGGAAGAGGTTCAACTGACCTCTCTCTTCTCATCAACCTGAAGGAAGAGGTTCAACTGACCTCTCTCCCCTCATCAACCTGAAGGAAGAGGTTCAACTGACCTCTCTCTTCTCATCAACCTGAAAGAAGAGGTTCAACTGACCTCTCTCCCCTCATCAACCTGAAGGAAGAGGTTCAACTGACCTCTCTCTTCTCATCAACCTGAAGGAAGAGGTTCAACTGACCTCTCTCCCCTCATCAACCTGAAAGAAGAGGTTCAACTGACCTCTCTCTTCTCATCAACCTGAAGGAAGAGGTTCAACTGATCTCTCTCCCCTCATCAACCTGAAAGAAGAGGTTCAACTGACCTCTCTCCCCTAATCAACCTGAAAGAAGAGGTTCAACTGACCTCTCTCCCCTCATCAACCTGGAGGAAGAGGTTCAAATGACCTCTCTCCCCTCATCAACCTGGAAGAAGAGGTTCAACTGACCTCTCTCCCCTCATCAACCTGAAGGAAGAGGTTCAACTGACCTCTCTCATCAACCTGTAGGAAGAGGTTCAACTGACCTCTCTCCCCTCATCAACCTGAAGGAAGAGGTTCAACTGATCTCTCTCCCCTCATCAACCTGAAGGAAGAGATTCAACTGATCTCTCTCATCAACCTGAAGGAAGAGGTTCAACTGACCTCTCTCCCCTCATCAACCTGGAGGAAGAGGTTCAACTGACCTCTCTCCCCTCATCAACCTGGAGGAAGAGGTTCAACTGACCTCTCTCCCCTCATCAACCCGAAGGAAGAGGTTCAACTGACCTCTCTCCCTTCATCAACCTGAAGGAAGAGGTTCAACTGACCTCTATCTCCTCATCAACCTGAAGGAAGAGGTTCAACTGATCTCTCTCATCAACCTGAAGGAAGAGGTTCAACTGATCTCTCTCATCAACCTGAAAGAAGAGATTCAACTGACCTCTCTCCCCTCATCAACCTGAAGGAAAAGGTTCAACTGACCTCTCTCCCCTCATCAACCTGGAGGAAGAGGTTCAACTGACCTCTCTCCCCTCATCAACATGAAGGAAGAGGTTCAACTGACCTCTCTCCCCTCATCAACCTGAAGGAAGAGGTTCATCTGACCTCTCTCATCAACCTGAAGGAAGAGGTTCAACTGATCTCTCTCATCAACCTGAAAGAAGAGGTTCAACTGACCTCTCTCTCCTCATCAACCTGAAGGAAGAGGTTCAACTGATCTCTCTCCCCTCATCAACCTGAAGGAAGAGGTTCAACTGACCTCTCTCCCCTCATCAACCTGAAGGAAGAGGTTCATCTGACCTCTCTCATCAACCCGAAGGAAGAGGTTCAACTGATCTCTCTCATCAACCTGAAAGAAGAGGTTCAACTGATCTCTCTCATCAACCTGAAAGAAGAGGTTCATCTGACCTCTCTCCCCTCATCAACCTGAAGGAAGAGGTTCATCTGACCTCTCCACCCTCATCAACCTGAAGGAAGAGGTTCAACTGACCTCTCTCCCCTCATCAACCTGAAGGAAGAGGTTCAACTGATCTCTCTCCCCTCATCAACCTGAAGGAAGAGGTTCAACTGATCTCTCTCCCCTCATCAACCTGAAGGAAGAGATTCAACTGATCTCCCTCATCAACCTGAAGGAAGAGATTCAACTGATCTCTCTCATCAACCTGAAGGAAGAGGTTCAAATGACCTCTCTCATCAACCTGTAGGAAGAGGTTCAACTGATCTCCCTCATCAACCTGAAGGAAGAGGTTCAACTGACCTCTCTCCCTTCATCAACCTGAAGGAAGAGGTTCAACTGACCTCTCTCCCCTCATCAACCTGAAGGAAGAGGTTCAACTGATCTCTCTCCCCTCATCAACCTGAAAGAAGAGGTTCAACTGACCTCTCTCCCCTAATCAACCTGAAAGAAGAGGTTCAACTGACCTCTCTCCCCTCATCAACCTGGAGGAAGAGGTTCAAATGACCTCTCTCCCCTCATCAACCTGGAAGAAGAGGTTCAACTGACCTCTCTCCCCTCATCAACCTGAAGGAAGAGGTTCAACTGACCTCTCTCATCAACCTGTAGGAAGAGGTTCAACTGACCTCTCTCCCCTCATCAACCTGAAGGAAGAGGTTCAACTGATCTCTCTCCCCTCATCAACCTGAAGGAAGAGATTCAACTGATCTCTCTCATCAACCTGAAGGAAGAGGTTCAACTGACCTCTCTCCCCTCATCAACCTGGAGGAAGAGGTTCAACTGACCTCTCTCCCCTCATCAACCTGGAGGAAGAGGTTCAACTGACCTCTCTCCCCTCATCAACCCGAAGGAAGAGGTTCAACTGACCTCTCTCCCTTCATCAACCTGAAGGAAGAGGTTCAACTGACCTCTATCTCCTCATCAACCTGAAGGAAGAGGTTCAACTGATCTCTCTCATCAACCTGAAGGAAGAGGTTCAACTGATCTTTCTCATCAACCTGAAAGAAGAGATTCAACTGACCTCTCTCCCCTCATCAACCTGAAGGAAAAGGTTCAACTGACCTCTCTCCCCTCATCAACCTGGAGGAAGAGGTTCAACTGACCTCTCTCCCCTCATCAACATGAAGGAAGAGGTTCAACTGACCTCTCTCCCCTCATCAACCTGAAGGAAGAGGTTCATCTGACCTCTCTCATCAACCTGAAGGAAGAGGTTCAACTGATCTCTCTCATCAACCTGAAAGAAGAGGTTCAACTGACCTCTCTCTCCTCATCAACCTGAAGGAAGAGGTTCAACTGATCTCTCTCCCCTCATCAACCTGAAGGAAGAGGTTCAACTGACCTCTCTCCCCTCATCAACCTGAAGGAAGAGGTTCATCTGACCTCTCTCATCAACCCGAAGGAAGAGGTTCAACTGATCTCTCTCATCAACCTGAAAGAAGAGGTTCAACTGATCTCTCTCATCAACCTGAAAGAAGAGGTTTATCTGACCTCTCTCCCCTCATCAACCTGAAGGAAGAGGTTCATCTGACCTCTCCACCCTCATCAACCTGAAGGAAGAGGTTCAACTGACCTCTCTCCCCTCATCAACCTGAAGGAAGAGGTTCAACTGATCTCTCTCCCCTCATCAACCTGAAGGAAGAGGTTCAACTGATCTCTCTCCCCTCATCAACCTGAAGGAAGAGATTCAACTGATCTCCCTCATCAACCTGAAGGAAGAGATTCAACTGATCTCTCTCATCAACCTGAAGGAAGAGGTTCAAATGACCTCTCTCATCAACCTGTAGGAAGAGGTTCAACTGATCTCCCTCATCAACCTGAAGGAAGAGGTTCAACTGACCTCTCTCCCTTCATCAACCTGAAGGAAGAGGTTCAACTGACCTCTCTCCCCTCATCAACCTGAAGGAAGAGGTTCAACTGATCTCTCTCATCAACCTGAAGGAAGATGTTCAACTGACCTCTCTCCCCTCATCAACCTGAAGGAAGAGGTTCAACTGACCTCTCTCCCCTCATCAACCTGAAGAGTACAGAGAAGAACAACCACTTCTACCTAATGGATTGTAATGCAACATGTTGCACAGTGCACTAGCATGTATGGAGCACTACACTGTAAAGATGATTATTTATGTGGACCTTGTTTTTTGTTGTTATTAATTGTCTTAAAGCCAGTTGACCTGACAACCGTTTTGTACTGTTTCGCTATGGCTTTAGTCATTCATCTAGCAAGAGGGCAATGATGTAGTGTTGTTCCCCCCCAGAAAGCTGTGACCTTCAGCTTTCACCTGGAAATGTTTATCTATGTCTGAGAAAAAAAACACTTTTCAAACCATATGATCTAGTACACAGTAAAAGTATACTAAAACAAATACAACAATTATGATATGATAAAATAACATACAGTTGGGAATGAATAAGCCTTTTCATACATTATAATATGTCCATATATAGTTATAATCTGTTATCGGGACATCTACCCAAAATATTTCACATTCTTTATTACATTATTACTTTATTACTTTACTACTTTATTACTTTACCAAACATACAGTGCCTTCAGAAAGTACTTTCTCCACATTGTGTTACGTTACAGCCTTATTCTAAAATGGATGAAATGAAACTAAATCCTCAGCAATCTACACACAATACCCTTTAATGACAGAGCAAAAACAGGTTTTTAGACATTTAGCAAATTTATAAAAATGTTTAAACAGAAATACCTGATTTACATAGGTATCCAGACCCTTCGCTAAGAGATTTGAAATTGAGCTCAGGTGCATCCTGTTTCCATTGATCATCCTTGAGATGTTTCTACAACTTGATTGGAGTCCACCTGTGGTAAATTCAATTGATTGGACATGATTTGGAAAGGCACACGCCTGTCTATATAAGGTCCCACAGTTGTCAGTGCATGTCAGAGCAAAAACAAAGCCATGAGGACAGAGACAGGATTGTGTCGAGGCACAGATCTGGGGAAGGGTACCAAAAAATGTCTGCAGCATTGATGGTCCCCAAGAACTCAGTGAAGTTTGGAATTGCCAAGACTCTTCTTAGAGCTGGCCGCCCGACCAAACTGAGCAATCAGAGAGAAGGGCCTTGGTCAGGGAGGTGACCAAGAACCAAATGGTCACTCTGACAGAGCTCTAGAGTTCCTCTATGGAGATGGGAGAACCTTCCAGAAGGACGACCATCTCTGCAGTACTCCACCAATCAGACCTTTATGGTAGAGTGGCCAGACGGAAGCCACTCCTCAGTAAAAGGCACATGACAGCCCACTTGGAGTTTGCCAAAAGGCACCTAAAGACTCAGACCATGAGAAACAAAATTCTCTGGTCTGATGAAACCAAGATTGAACACTTTGACCTGAATGTCAAGCGTCACGTCTGGAGGAAACCTGACACCATTCCTATGGTGAAGCATGGTGATGGCAGAATTATACTGTGGGGATGTTTTTCAGCGGCAGGGACTGGGAGACTAGTCAGGATCGAGGCAAAGATGAACGGAGCAAAGTACAGAGAGATACTTGATGAAAATCTGCTACAGAGCTCTCAGGACCTCAGACTAGGGCGAAAGTTGACCTAACAGGACAACAACACTAAGCACACAGCCAAGACAAGGCAGGAGTGGCATTGGGACAAGTCTCTGAATGTCCTTGAGTGGCCCAGCCAGAGCCCGGACATAAACCTGATTGAACCTGAAAATAGCTGTGCAGCAACGCTCCCCATCCAACCTGACATATCTAGAGAGGATCTGCAGAGAAGAATGGGAGAAACTTCCCAAATACAGGTGTGCCACGCTTGTAAAATCATACCCAAGAAGACTTGCGCCTGTAATCGCTGCCAAAGGTGCTTCAACAAAGTACTGAGAAATAGTCTGAATACTTATATAAATGTAATATTTCTGTTTTAAAAAAATAAATTAGCAAACATTTCTAAAAACATGTTCATGCTTTGTCAATATAGGGTATTGTGTGTATATTGATGAGGGAAAAACACATTTTAATCAATTTTAGAATAAGGCTGTAACGTAACAAAATGTGGAAAAAGTCAAGGGGTCTGAATACTTTTCCGAGGGCACTGTATCATGACATTCGTGATCGTCAAAATCTGTTACATTTGTGAACGTCTCAATCAACATTTGGGCCATTTAAACAGTGTGCGTCCCTCTTATAGACAAGGGGAGAAGGGCTATGTAAAGGCATCGATTATGTCGCTCTGACCATATGCAATGTGTCTGCCTCCAAAGTAAAACAAATGTTTGACTTCCACACAAAATTACTTCTTTACTTATTTTAGGTTTAAGGAAGTGTGTAGATTGCGTTCTTTATCGTAGAGCTATGTTGTATTTAGATCCGCCTGCTCGAGACAAATTCAGCGATTGCTTTGCCATGTCTGTGCTGTGAAGCAGTCGAGCTGAATAAATGTTTTTCTAAGGACCGCCCCTTTGTCACATTACAGTGAAGTGATATACATTGATGTAATGATGAAACCGACCACCAGAGGGAGGCAAATACAAGTTTAACCGTCAGAGGAAGGTCTGCATTGCTGTCTTCTGACAAAACAGTGGGAAGTCAATAAAATAAGTAAGGTAAACATTTACATATTTTTAAAGTATTTCTAGTGCACAATTTCAGGGACTGTCAGTTTAAGAGGTTTTAATGTAGAAGTGTACATAGACATGAATGAATGAGATAATAGATTGTTGATAAGAGATTATAGATTATAGCGATATAGAGATGTATAGATTATAGAGATAATAGAAATTATAGAGACGATAGATTATATAGATTAGATTATAGAGATGATCGATTATAGAGATTATAGATTATAGAGATAATAGAAATTATAGAGATGATAGATTATAGATAGTCTAGATTGGTTTTACTTTTGAAACTTTGTGCTCCCGTTTTCTTGGATTACATTGCATTTATTTAGAGATTTTATTAACACCAAAGTGAGCGTATTTATATAAAAACTGTTTCAAAGTGTTCTATATTTCTGAGCAATCTGTACAACATATACCCATTACACATCTTAATTATTTAATTTTGAACATGTTAATATTTTGTATCATATACACATATATGTAGGTACTAGGTTTACAGTGTAACAACATTTAGTTGTATAATAAAATTAGTAAATTAATAAAATATAATACAACTTGCATTTCAATAGAATTATATCAATTTATTGACAAATTGCAAAAATGTGTTGTTACATACTTCGTGTACTATCAATACTTTTTAGGGAAAGGACATTTTATTGACAAATGGATTTGTCAAGAGGTTGTAACTGTACAGTATGTGTATGTTTTCAGATATTTGTATTGTGTAGTTGGGAAAATGTACAGGTTTTGGATTATCTTGTCTGTTTATTTATTGATGTCAATAATTGCATCTCTCCACAAGGGAGCACTGTAGAATCATATTTTATGGGGGCCATTTTAGTACCTTTCCAGAAGATAAACAAATCAGAAGTAAATGGGTATTGTACATGCTTAAAGTATTCAGTGTATATATACATGAAACACTGTATTAAAAAGCCATTCATGCTTTGGAGCTTGTGACCTGCTACGTGAATCTGTGATTGTGGGAAAAGGCAGTTACGGCTCAGACGATGACCTCTGGTACCTTTACTGGTCTGTGTTGCTCATATATGCATCTGACATGTAAGGCAATCACCCCGTGTATTCATATCATGAATTATATCAATTATAATATGTCATTTTTTGTGGAATATGATAAGCATACTATGCTAACATATACTGCACTTTGATTGATTTGATATAAAAAAAAGCTGTATACTCTATTATAACATGGGCAGCATAATATAATAGTGTGCATGCTTCTTTGTTGGGTTCATATTGTGACAAGAACATGGAACTGATCTGAACAAGACTTTTATTGACTGTGAGACTGTAAGCTACTGAAAGGATCAATGGATGCAGCACTTTGACTTCTAAACAGCTTTGTGGTATTGTGGAGTTGAGATGGTGTAATATTCACATCTGTATGCAAACTGTGTTCTCTCTCTTCTGAAGCTGTAAAAAGCTGAAAGCTCTTTCCCCCCTAACAAGTTCCTGGCTACAACATTACTGAACATTTCTGATGTGATGCTGTTTATTTAGAGGGCTAGCCTGGTGCCTGATCTGTTTGTGCTGTTTTGCCAACTCCTATTGTCATGTCATGTTTGGCATGACATTGGACATACGAGTTGGCAAAAAAGCACAATCAGATCTGGCACCAGGCTAATACAGGGCTGTACTATAAGTCCAAATAACAAACACACATACACAACATCAATGAGTCAACAAGTCCAAAACATTTATTGCGACTTAAAGTCAATAATTCAATAATAATGTACAAAACCTCTTTATTACAGGGGTAGGCAACTCTGGTCCTGGAGAGCCACAGGCACTTCATGTTTTTGATTTAACCTGGAAGACCAGGTGTGTTGAATTTAGGCAATAACTGAACGGATCAATAAGCTCAGTTGGTCCAGCGTGGTGCCTAGATGGATCAAAATCCTCCTGTACCTGCGGCACACCAAGAACAGGGTTTCCTACCCCTGTTTTAATATATACATCAAAACAAGAAGACATTTATACAGCGCAGCGGTGAAACAGAAGATCAAATGAAAACATGAGTTTAAAAACAGACTGAAGCAGGCAGTGGTCAGATCACCAGAATTGTGGCAAATTCCATTTAAATTCAAACTGAAACTCTTAATTCCATTTGTTTTTCATTAAAAAGCATTGAGAAAATGTTTTGTTTACTTCTGGCATTGACTGAATTGAAATGTAATTGAGCCCAACCCTTCAGACCACAGATACAACAGTTACATTACATTCAGCCATCAGTGTACAGTACCTTTGTCCTGGGCTATGTTAGGTAGGCTAATGTGGAACGTTGCAGAAAGAAATGTCATGAATAGAGCTGACGTGAGTCCTTACATTACTTTACATTTCAAAGTTACATGATGTATTTCTGTCTGAGTGTTCCACAACATGGTGCCCTGCTGAACACAGCCCTGTTGTCTCTTTTCCATCCAAAACAGAGCCAGCTTTCTAAATGTCATCTTGTGATGGTTGGAAACTATACAAGGTATTGGCTATTTATTTAGAAATGTAGTATAGCAATTACCCTCATGTCAAAGGACTCTAAAACGTATTAACATTCAATAGAAATTGAATGAACAGGGGACCGGTGGTTCTGACTAGGCCCGATCATAGATGTTTTAAAATGCCCCTTCTTAATGACAATTGACCAGCAACTCTGTTTTCAAACAGAAAAATATGATTCACATTTTAGTGGATGGCTTTCTAACCCTATGCCCCTTTCTGGTTAAATAGTTTTAAATAATTATTCACTATTGAACACCATTGTATTTTCCTTCCTTGGAGCTGCTTTTTCCTTGAAATAGCTGACTACATGATCAGAATGCAGTAAAACGAATGTCACACTTAGAATTCCCTCAGGATTCTGTGAACTGTTAAAAACATGTCGATAAAAGGTTCCATCATCTCCCAGTAAGATTTCATCTGCAGAATAATCAACACAGCTTGGTGAAAGGGATCAAACCATCAAGAGATGCATGCATCAGTCTACAAGAGATTATAGGCAGCAATACAATATGCTTCATATTTGAACAATCACTATCACTAAAATAATACTAAAATGATAACAACCACGGAGCAAAACTCTAATGACTGCTAATATTCACTTTGCACCACGGACGACTCCATCTACGAGATACTGTCTTACACAATGAAACGGCACAATTCAGTTTGACCATTTATAAGCCACAATGGTAGACTACACATATTTGTAAAACACAGTCTCCATCCCAAATGGCACCCAATTCCCTATTTAGTGCATAACTTTGTCCCTATGGGCCCTGGTCAAAAGTAGTACACTATACAAGGATTAGAGAAAAGGGTGCAATTTGGGACACATCTAAACTACTGTACATGTATGTAGATAACTACTTCATTATTTATTATAACAACAGATTTAATAAACAATATACTGTATTCTTAGAATGATTACATCTCTAATTGACATCACATTGACCGGCGATATAAGGCTATGTATTTTTTTTATATTTCATAACATAAATACTCTTGAAAATGTATTCATACTCTTAAAATTGGCTCATGACATGCTGAGACTGTCATTATGGTTTTAATAAGGAACTCCTGCTAAACATTCAACTTGGTGTGGAAACCAAAAGCAGATCATCTTTTTCTGATTGTCCAACCTGTTTCACAGTGAAACAGGGACACCTTTTGGCCATCTGTATTCGCACACGCATGGATGGACCCATATTAAAGGCCAGTGTAAAGCGTCTCAAGAGTAGGAGTGCTAAAGACAGGTCCAGACCTAAGAAAAACACAGCACATTACTGCATTCTGTCTGCCCTCCTTGTCATTCTTCTTCATCTGAACCAGCCTCTATATGCTTCTTTAATGAACAATGGGAAACTATTCCTAACAGGAAGTTTTGTGTTTCTGATCAGATAGTACTGTTAAAGAGCTGTGCTTTTTCAGGTGGGCTGGGGAGTTGTGGAGTCATCAACTGTTCATCAAACGTTTGACACGCTAACACACTGTTTACAGATATGCATTGTTGCATTATCTATAGTTTATAGTATACATCGACAAGTAAATCAAATAATATGACAAAACGTTGTTTTTTTTCCGTTTCAGTTTGAGAATAAAGGCAATTATTCGTACTGTACATGACCAAACCAAATTGAGAATATATATATATATATATATATATTTTTTTGTCTTTCTCTCCAGTTAAAAAGCACAGCATTTGCCTGCAGTCACAAACGGTGCACAGTCACTTAATTAAATCAACCAGTGTCCCATTATTTTGATATACAAAAAATGTTATGAGTATAAAGGACTGAATGCTGTAAAATAGAACAGAGTCAATCAATCATACCTATTATTGTGTATATGATATAGATAGACCATAGTAGATATTTACTCAAAATAAAAGTGGCTTATTTCAAAAGGTAATCGGTCATAGGTTATAGGTCGTAGGTTATAGGTCGTAGGTTAAAGTTCATAGGTTACGCCCATCTTAAACCAGAAATGAGCTCTAGGTACTTCAAAGGCCTCCAGGTTAATAAAATACTGATTCAGTGTAACATCATAAAAGCACTTTTGTTGACCACATGTTTTTACATACTTTGCAGTTTCGTTTAAAAAATAATGTCTAAAAAAAATCTCAGATTAACAGAAATACTTGCCGTTTTGTGCATAAAGGCACTTTGGAGACTAAAGTATACTAGGAGAGATTAACATGGGATTAGGATTAACATGGGATTAGAATATAGAATAAAAATAGTTAAATCAGACCAAAGGATCAAATCTGTAGTGACATCAGTTGCAAAGCTTTTACTCAGCCTTTGCAAATGTATACGGCCGTGCAAACTCAGTGTGTAGTCTAGTGTTCATCTTTGGAATGAGAGAAATACCCCCAAATAATACTTAAAAAAAACACAATTCAGGAAGGTGTTTATCAAAACTCAATGTGGTAAAATACTTTCTGTCGGTCTAAGTTATCTATTTTGTTAAATATACAAATTGAAGCTAGCTGAGAGACTGCTGAAGAAACTAAGTAAAATCTAGATTGGACTGCATTGCCTTTTCAGCATCAGGTACAGTAATAATCTCACAAAACAATTGTAAACAGATTCAAAAGAAGAAAGAAAAATACAATTCATGCAGACATTGTAACACAGTTATACATTGAACTCATGATACCCATTCATGAGTAAGTTGTCGTTGACATTTTCTGTACTACCGGCTGTTTAAAACTAGTGGCACTATCAATCCTCTCCCGAAATGAACCAAGGCATCTTCTCATCATAAGCAATGCTAAGATTTAAAGAGGTTTGGTGTGTCATGGTCGTAGTTGGCAAACCTTAGCATTGTTCATCCTTCTAAAATAACTTCTAAAATAGATGACCATCTTACCTTAACGCATGTTTTATTTTTGGCATTTCATTCCTCATAATTGAACTGTAGAAAATATACCTTTCACATAAATACTGGTTTTACCCATGTCATCTGTCTTCCTCAGAAGAATCACACTGGGCACAGACGTCAATTCAACGTCTATTCCACTTTGGTTCAACATAATTTAATTGAAATTACATGGAAACAACATTGATTCAACTAGTGTGTGCCCAGTGGGAATAATTCCTCAATCTCTAGTAACAGTGGTACATATAACAAGGAGGAAGTAACATCATCATCTTCCTGTCACTCCACCAATCACAGCTTACACAGGTAAAGGTGGCCTGTGCCATTGGCTGACACATAGCTGTTGACGTCATATACGGTCATACAAAGCACTATGATGCTCTACTTCTGGTCGTGGTTGACTCTTATCTTCATATTTTAAGAGACAGTGTTTTTTACTTATGGTCCAGTAATCATTTATTTTGCCTTGATCCTGGCGTGAGTCTCCAGGCCTGAATAGTATCCCATGATGCAGTGTGTTAGCCTCCATTTTGTGTCCTTTCACTGTTCATTATTTTACAGTAACCTCACATGATCATTCTCCCTCTACCATAGACTTAGATAGACAACACTAGTGCCCAAAAGCCTTTTTTAGCATGGGCAGTGCCATTGGGGACTTTCACCATTTTTAAGTAGTCAACTGGGTGGAACTTCCTATGGGTTAAGAAAGGATCCCATAATTCTATGCAGGTCATCAGGAGGGACCAGCCTATTAATTATTCTTGTGAGCAAACATTCCATAACTGCAGGTGGCAGTAAATCGGCAACATTTATACCTGTTCAAATAATAGTCCAGATCACAGTATGCACCCTTTCAGTTTGTTTGCCAACTCATAGAAGTAGTAAACTAATAAAGTGACTACTTCAAACTGGACATGGTCTCAATGGTGTTGCCTTTTCTCTCACAGATGCCATAGTGGGACAGATACAAAGATGCAATGTCTATCTAAATCTATGCCCTCTACAAACAGGCTCACACTTGCAACCTGATTGGTCAGCTGATAAGTATTTACATTAGGTCAGTCTGTCTCGATTGGCCGGTTGGTTGCTTCTCCTGTACAGGACGTGTAAAGCTTAATTCAGAGTCAAACAGACTCAGTGACGCGATAGTCCGGCCACAGACTTAGTGACACGATAGTCCGGCCACAGACTTAGTGACGCGATAGTCCGGCCACAGACTTAGTGACACGATAGTCCGGCCACAGACTTAGTGACGCGATAGTCCGGCCACAGACTTAGTGACGCGATAGTCCGGCCACAGACTTAGTGACGCGATAGTCCGGCCACAGACTTAGTGACGCGATAGTCCGGCATCTCATTGTGACATACTGTAGCTACGTGGCTCTGAGACCACAATTCGCGGGGGATGCACAGCCCGAACGCGCACCTTGCCAAAATTCCCAACCAACGTGCTCTACTGAGAATTCAAAAAGTATGAAAGCCAACGGTCCGATATTCTAGAACACTGCTGTGCGTACACATGCACATTTTGGACTCTGATAGAGGCTTTATGGTTTTGTTACTGCTCCGTAAGTGAGTTGCCATAACAACAACAATACCCAGAACAACAAAACACAGTCTTAACTTGAGTCTGCAACAAGCTGAAAGACAGACTGAGGAAAGAGAGGAGGAGGAGTCGTTAAATACTTATTGTCATTCTTCGGACATGATGATATGATTGCAATGACCGGTGGTATTACATGGATGCTCCAGCAGCACTGGTCCACCTCTTCTGCTCTACATGATAAACCTAACGGGGGGAATCTTTTTGACATAATACCATGATGATATGTACAGACCATTAACCATGCTTTTCCTTCATAGCCTTCTGCCTTCCTTGTAAAGATCCTTGTCTGATGGTTTCTGAATGGTGATTGACATTCACTGCTAGGCCACTAACACTGACGGTGGTTTGCTCCATGATGGAGACACTGTAGTTGTAACAGTTTAAAGGTGGATTCACCTACAACTGCTCGTGAACAGGTGCTGCTGGTGAGGTGTTAGGTGTTCTGTTCCTGTCTGGTAGAGTTGGGTTTTAATGTTGGAGTAGGTTAAGTCAGGGCTGGCTGGGTTAGTTTACATAGTGATAGGCTGGTTTGGATAGAAATAGGAGTCAGGTTAGTTTAGGTATGGATGAGTTGAATTGCTAAGGACTAGGTGTTGGGTTAGTTTGGATAGTGGTGGGTTGGGGTTTGGTTAGGAATAGGACTAGGTGTTGTGTTAGGTTGGATATGGATGGGTTGGATTGGTTGTCGGCATGGGTTTGAATCAGGCCCACTCAACCTATATCTTTCACCACTAGCATCATTTACCTGTTCAATAAAGTCAGAAAATACCTTCAAATACAGACAAAAATAGGCTAATTAGGCAGTTACAGGGTTGGCATAAACAGGACTAGGGTTAGGGATTGGGTTAGTTTGGATTCTAATGGGTTGGTGTTGTTTTGGATAGGGCTAGGGGCTGGGTTAGTTTGGATAGGGCTAGGGGCTGGGTTAGTTTGGATTGCATTGGGTTGGGTTAGTTTGAATTGTATTGGGTTGGGTTAGTTTGGATAAGGCTAGGGCTTGGGTTAGTTTGGATTGTATTGGGTTGGTTGGTTTGGATAGGGCAAGGGTTGGGTTGGTTTGGATAGGGCTAGGGGTTGGGTTAGTTTGGATAGGGCTAGGGGTTGGGTTAGTTTGGATAGGGCTAGGGGTTGGGTTAGTTTGGATAGGGCTAGGGTTTGGTTTCTGTTGATAGGGCTAGGGGTTGGGTTAGTTTGGATAGGGCTATGGGTTGGGTTAGTTTGGATAGGGCTAGGGGTTGGGTTAGTTTGGATAGGGCTAGGGGTTGGGTTAGTTTGGTTAGGGCTAGGGCTAGGGGTTGGGTCAGGTTGGATAGGGCTAGGGGTTGGGTTAGTTTGGATTGCATCGGGTTGCTTAGTTTGAATAGGGCTAGGGATTGGGTTAGTTTGGATTGTATTGGGTTGGGTTAGTTTGGATAGGGCTAGTGGTTGGGTTAGTTTGGATTGTATTGGGTTGGGTTAGTTTGGATAGGGCTAGTGGTTGGGTTAGTTTAGATAGGGCTAGGGGTTGGGTTAGTTTGGATAGGGCTAGGGGATGGGTTAGTTTGGATTGTATTGGGTAGGTTAGTTTTAAATAGGGCTTGGGGTTGGGTTAGTTTGGATTGTATTGGGTAAGTTAGTTTGGATAGAGCTTGGGGTTGGGTTAGTTTGGATAGGGCTAGGGGTTGGGTTAGTTTGGATAGGGCTAGGGGATGGGTTAGTTTGGATAGGGCTAGGGGTTGGGTTAGTTTGGATAGGGCTAGGGGTTGGGTTAGTTTGGATAGGGCTAGGGGATGGGTTAGTTTGGATAGGGCTAGGGGTTGGGTTAGTTTGGATTGTATTGGGTTGGTTAGTTTGGATAGGGCTAGGGGTTGGGTTAGTTTGGATAGGGCTAGTGGTTGGGTTAGTCTGTCCACCGGACGTGCTACCTGTCCCAGACCTGCTGTTTTCAACTCTCTAGAGACAGCAGGAGCGGTAGAGATACTCTTAATGATCGGCTATGAAAAGCCAACTGACATTTACTCCTGAGGTGCTGACTTGTTGCACCCTCGACAACTACTGTGACTATTATTATTTGACCATGCTGGTCATTTATGAACATTTGAACATCTTGGCCATGTTCTGTTATAATCTCCACCCGGCACATCCAGAAGAGGACTGGCCACCCCTCATAGCCTGGTTCCTCTCTAGGTTTCTTCCTAGGTTTTGGCCTTTCTAGAGAGTTTTTCCTAGCCACCGTGCTTCTACACCTGCATTGCTTGCTGTTTGTTGTTTTAGGCTGGGTTTCTGTACAGCACTTTGAGATATCAGCTGATGTAAGAAGGGCTATATAAATACAGTTGATTTGATTTGATTTAGTTTGGAAAGGGCTAGGGGTTTGGTTAGTTTGGTTAGGGCTTGGGTTGGGTTAGTTTGAATTGTATTGGGTTGGGTTAGTTTTGACAGGGCTAGGGCTTGGGTTAGTTTGGATTTGTATTGGGTTGGTTGGTTTGGATAGGGCTAGGGGTTGGGTTAGTTTGGATAGGGCTAGGGGTTGGGTTAGTTTGGATAGGGCTAGGGGTTGGGTTAGTTTGGTTAGGGCTAGGGCTAGGGGTTGGGTCAGGTTGGATAGGGCTAGGGGTTGGGTTAGTTTGGATTGCATCGGGTTGCTTAGTTTGAATAGGGCTAGGGATTGGGTTAGTTTGGATTGTATTGGGTTGGGTTAGTTTGGATAGGGCTAGTGGTTGGGTTAGTTTGGATTGTATTGGGTTGGGTTAGTTTGGATAGGGCTAGTGGTTGGGTTAGTTTAGATAGGGCTAGGGGTTGGGTTAGTTTGGATAGGGCTAGGGGATGGGTTAGTTTGGATTGTATTGGGTAGGTTAGTTTTAAATAGGGCTTGGGGTTGGGTTAGTTTGGATTGTATTGGGTAAGTTAGTTTGGATAGAGCTTGGGGTTGGGTTAGTTTGGATAGGGCTAGGGGTTGGGTTAGTTTGGATAGGGCTAGGGGATGGGTTAGTTTGGATAGGGCTAGGGGTTGGGTTAGTTTGGATAGGGCTAGGGGTTGGGTTAGTTTGGATAGGGCTAGGGGATGGGTTAGTTTGGATAGGGCTAGGGGTTGGGTTAGTTTGGATTGTATTGGGTTGGTTAGTTTGGATAGGGCTAGGGGTTGGGTTAGTTTGGATAGGGCTAGTGGTTGGGTTAGTCTGTCCACCGGACGTGCTACCTGTCCCAGACCTGCTGTTTTCAACTCTCTAGAGACAGCAGGAGCGGTAGAGATACTCTTAATGATCGGCTATGAAAAGCCAACTGACATTTACTCCTGAGGTGCTGACTTGTTGCACCCTCGACAACTACTGTGACTATTATTATTTGACCATGCTGGTCATTTATGAACATTTGAACATCTTGGCCATGTTCTGTTATAATCTCCACCCGGCACATCCAGAAGAGGACTGGCCACCCCTCATAGCCTGGTTCCTCTCTAGGTTTCTTCCTAGGTTTTGGCCTTTCTAGAGAGTTTTTCCTAGCCACCGTGCTTCTACACCTGCATTGCTTGCTGTTTGTTGTTTTAGGCTGGGTTTCTGTACAGCACTTTGAGATATCAGCTGATGTAAGAAGGGCTATATAAATACAGTTGATTTGATTTGATTTAGTTTGGAAAGGGCTAGGGGTTTGGTTAGTTTGGTTAGGGCTTGGGTTGGGTTAGTTTGAATTGTATTGGGTTGGGTTAGTTTTGACAGGGCTAGGGCTTGGGTTAGTTTGGATTTGTATTGGGTTGGTTGGTTTGGATAGGGCTAGGGGTTGGGTTAGTTTGGATAGGGCTAGGGGTTTGGTTAGTTTGGATTGTATTGGGTTGGTTAGTTTGAATAGGGTTAGGGGTTGGGTTAGTTTGGATTGTATTGGGTTGGTTAGTTTGGTTAGGGTTAGGGGTTGGGTTAGTTTAGATAGGGCTAGGGGTTGGGTTAGTTTGGATAGGGCAAGGTGTTGGGTTAGTTTGGCTTGTATTGGGTTGGTTAGTTTGGCTAGGGCTAGGGGTTGGGTTAGTTTGGATAGGGCTAGGGGTTTGGTTAGTTTGGATTGTATTGGGTTGGTTCATTTGAATAGGGTTAGGGGTTGGGTTGGTTTGGATTGTGTTGTGTTGGTTAGTTTGGTTAGGGTTAGGGGTTGGGTTAGTTTAGATAGGGCTAGGGGTTGGGTTAGTTTGGATAGGGCAAGGTGTTGGGTTAGTTTGGATTGGATCGTATTGGGTTGGTTAGTTTGGCTAGGGCTAGGGGTTGGGTTAGTTTGGATTGTATTGGGTTGGGTTCATTTGAATAGGGTAAGGGGTTGGGTTAGTTTGAATTGTATTGGGTTGGGTTAGTTTGGATAGGGCTATGGCTTGGGTTAGTTTGGATTTGAATTGGGTTGGTTGGTTTGGATAGGGCTAGGGGTTGGGTTAGTTTGGATAGGGCTAGGGGTTTGGTTAGTTTAGATTGTATTGGGTTGGTTAGTTTGAATATGGTTAGGGGTTGGGTTAGTTTGGATTGTATTGGGTTGGTTAGTTTGAATACGGTTAGGGGTTGGGTTAGTTTGGATTGTATTGGGTTGGTTAGTTTGGTTAGGGTTAGGGGTTGGGTTAGTTTAGATAGGGCTAGGGGTTGGGTTAATTTGGATAGGGCAAGGTGTTGGGTTAGTTTGGATTGTATTGGGTTGGTTAGTTTGGCTAGGGCTAGGGGTTGGGTTAGTTTGAATAGGGCTAGGGGTTGGGTTAGTTTGGATTGTATTGGGTTGGGTTAGTTTGGATAGGGCTAGGGGTTTGGTTAGTTTGGATTGTATTGGGTAGGTTAGTTTGAATAGGGCTTGGGGTTGGGTTAGTTTGGATTGTATTGGGTAGGTTAGTTTGGATAGGGCTAGGGGTTGGGTTAGTTTGGATTGTATTGGGTAGGTTAGTTTGAATAGCGTTAGGGGTTGGGTTAGTTTGGATTGTATTGGGTTGGTTCGTTTGAATAGGGTTAGGGGTTGGGTTAGTTTGGATAGGGCTAGGGGTTGGGTTAGTTTGGATTGTATTGGGTAGGTTAGTTTGAATAGGGTTTGGGGTTGGGTTCGTTTGGATTGCATTGGGTAGGTTAGTTTGAATAGCGTTAGGGGTTGAGTTAGTTTGGATAGGGCTAGGGGTTGGGTTAGTTTGGATTGTATTGGGTAGGTTAGTTTGAATAGGGTTTGGGGTCGGGTTCGTTTGGATTGTATTGGGTAGGTTAGTTTGAATAGGGTTTGGGGTTGGGTTCGTTTGGATTGTATTGTGTAGGTTAGTTTGAATAGCGTTAGGGGTTGGGTTAGTTTGGATAGGGCTAGGGGTTGGGTTAGTTTGGATTGTATTGGGTAGGTTAGTTTGGATAGGGCTAGGGGTTGGGTTAGTTTGGATTGTATTGGGTAGGTTAGTTTGAATAGGGCTTGGGGTTGGGTTAGTTTGGATTGTATTGGGTTGGTTCGTTTGAATAGGGTTAGGGGTTGGGTTAGTTTGGATAGGGCTAGGGGTTGGGTTAGTTTGGATTGTATTGGGTAGGTTAGTTTGAATAGGGTTTGGGGTTGGGTTCGTTTGGATTGCATTGGGTAGGTTAGTTTGAATAGCGTTAGGGGTTGGGTTAGTTTGGATAGGGCTAGGGGTTGGGTTAGTTTGGATTGTATTGGGTAGGTTAGTTTGAATAGGGTTTGTGGTCGGGTTCGTTTGGATTGTATTGGGTAGGTTAGTTTGGATAGGGCTAGGGGTTGCGTTAGTTTGGATTGTATTGGGTAGGTTAGTTTGGATAGGGCTAGGGGTTGGGTTAGTTTGGATTGTATTGGGTAGGTTAGTTTGAATAGGGTTTGGGGTTGGGTTCGTTTGGATTGTATTGTGTAGGTTAGTTTGAATAGCGTTAGGGGTTGGGTTAGTTTGGATAGGGCTAGGGGTTGGGTTAGTTTGGATTGTATTGGGTAGGTTAGTTTGAATAGCGTTAGGGGTTGGGTTAGTTTGGATTGTATTGGGTAGGTTAGTTTGAATAGCGTTAGGGGTTGGGTTAGTTTGGATAGGGCTAGGGGTTGGGTTAGTTTGAATAGGGTTTGGTGTTGGGTTCATTTTGATTGTATTGTGTAGGTTAGTTTGAATAGCGTTAGGGGTTGGGTTTGTTTAGGTGTGATTGATTCGGCATGGCTTTATTAGGGTTGAGTTGTTGATCCAGTTCGTTATATGAAGGGCTCAGTTGGGCTTTTGGGTGCAGTGCAGTTAGGAGGGTCCGGGATGCGTTCTCCAGAGTCCAGGATCAGGGTTGTGTCAGGGTACGGGTTGGTTGTCTCTGGGTATGGGTTGGTGGTGTCTGGATATGGGTTGGGGAAAGGGTATGGGTTGGTGAGGCTGGTCACTGGTAGTGGTCCGTGGTTGGGTGTGGGTATAGGGGTGAGGTTGGGTGACGGGGTGAGGTTGGTCATAGTATCAGGTCCAGTGTGGAAGTGGCTGATGGGTCTTGGTGTAGGGGTGATAGAAGTAGTAGTAGTAGTAGTAGTAGTAGTGGTGGTGGTCTCTCCCTGGCTCTGGCCCTGGGCTTCACCGTTGAAGTTCAGGTGGCTTAGGTGGCTGGCGACTCGGCCTGTAGGCTGGACATGCGGATCTGAGAGCTGCTCTTGCTGAGGATGGAGAGCTGCGTTCCCCCGTTCACCCCACTGCTGGCCAACGAAGGGTGCCGGTGCTTCAGGTCCACAGCAAAGTACCTGTTCACCGTCCAGCTGCGCCATTTCCTCTTGATCTCCGACTGCACCTTCAGGGAGATACTTCACAAGGTCATTATTAATGGACCTCGCTGGAAAGACTCAGCATGCCTCTCTCTCTCTCTCGATGTCAATATAGAGATGCTGTATTTATCAGTGCCTAAAGCAACACGTGGTTGGTTTAAAAGAGAGCTTACCTCTCCATTCAGAAAGCAGTAGAGAACAGCCACAACGAAGCCCTACATGGACACAAAGAACACAAGCAGAGAAAACTGTCTTTCAGGTATGCACAGGAATCTACATTGTCACACATCAGAAAGCACACATAGACACACACACACACGCAGACACACACACGCAGACACACACACGCAGACACACACACACACACACACACACACACACACACACACACACACACACACACACACACACACACACACACACACACACACACACACACACGCAGACACACACACGCAGACACACACACGCAGACACACACACACACACACACACACACACACACACACACACACACACACACACACACACACACACACACACACACACACACACACACACACACACACACACACACACACACACACACACACACCTGGAAGGAGCCTAGGCCCAGCTCAAACACCAGCCTCTCCTTCTTGCTGACGTCCTCTGGTGAGAAGGCAAACACAGTGTAGTGGATCCCAAACAGAGGGATCAAGAGCAGGGTGGAACGCGCCAGACGCCTGCCAATCAAACAACACAACACATATTACAGTGGACAAACATACTCATGACGTCATCAGCAGTGGGTCAATAGATTCAGACATCATCAAAGTGGACCAATATACTCATGACATTATCAACAGTGGACCAACATATTCATGACTAGGAATTAACATGGGTAACAGGGATCCCGGGACTGTCCCGGGAACACTCTTCACATTTCCCCCAAAATTAAATGACAAGACCCGGGAAATTACAACATTTTCCCCCAATGTGGCACTAATGCAGGCCCTACAGTTAACTCCCAACAACAACTGCTCCCCAGGTGCCTATGACATGGACATCAATTAAGGCAGAGGGGTTGGGTTCAGAGGGGTTGGGTTAAATGAGGAACACACATTTCGATTGACGGCATTCAGTTGTACAACTGACTAGGTATCCTTTCCCTTTCATGTGCAGCATCAGATTAGCAAAAAATTTAATAGCACACTATCCAAACAGGTTATATCATGGAAGCCTTTAGCCTAGATTATGTACTTCACACAAAGTCGTCATAAATTCAAAGCGCACGTATGATTGACACCGCCGGGCTGCACACGCAACCCGAATCTAGTCAATAAACCCGACAGGAAACCCCTACAGTAGACCTACAGGCTAGGCGAGCTGTCATTGTGAATCTTCAGACAGTCACACATTTGATAGGCCTATGCACAATTCACTACATAGGCATCTCTGTCACAGACATGAAGTTTGTTAACAATTCAGAGGCATAAGGGAAAATTCTAGCCTAGGCTATTTTCCTATCCAGTCCCAATCCCACTGAAACCCAAAATCCTGTCTCGCATGACAATTCCTAATTTTATTCTGTAATCCATAGGTTGCATTATCAAAGCATGTCTCTTGCCAATGCATGTCAAAATAGCGATATAACATTTAGGGATGCACGATATATCGATGAACATATCGGAATCGGCTGATATCATCTAAAAATGCCAACATCGGTATCAGACCGATATGTAGTTTAACGCCGATGTGAAAAACCGATGTCAAAGCTGACATGCACACCTAAATAAGTAGGGACATGACGTAATGACGCCCCATAACATTTTGCGCTACATGTGCAACACAGCATTCCTAACCCACAATGTCTGCTGTGTGGATCGAGCAGTCAACAAGTTGAGCAGTCATTTGAAAGAGCAAGAAAATTTCAGTCAAAAGTCAAAAGCGAAATCCATTAATGCCAAGATACTGGAATTCATTGCCCTTGACAATCAACCGTTCTCTTTCGTGGGTGATGTTGGTTTCGCGACTGGTCGAGCACTGGTACACACTAACGTTACCAAGTGCGCTATTGTTCAGATGTTGCCCTACTGGAGCTACACAGTAATAGCTTCACTGCTATTAGCTTCAAGACATTCTATGGAAAGCCGTTTGGGTCTTTGCATGTCAAAAAAGATACACATCAAATAACAGTATTTGACAATAACACTATTTCACGCATTAAATAAGCTTATAATTTGACACGTCAAATAACACAGTTCTATATTAGAATGTTGTGTGTTCTGAGTTTGCACGTGCAAGTCAAGTGCCACCAATACTATCAGTAGCACTGTCAAAGCTGTACAAAAAAAGTCTGCAAACAAGCAAACACCGAACGATGTGTTTACAATACAGCGTTGGTAATAAAGCATTAATTGTTCAACCGCAACTTCTGGGGTAGCTAACTAGCTTTAGCTTGGTCCCTAGCTAGCACCAATACAACCAGCCTGAAAACAATGACCAGTAGAAACTGCAGTCATTTTCACTATTCTTAGCAATGATTTAGGAATCCTTGTGGGTAAGTATTAGCTAGGTAGCCACTTGTTGTTAGCCTATTGAAATTGAACTTCAGTTCATGCAAATAAATAGCTAGCCAGCTACTTAACCCTGTTGCCCAAAGCTAACATTATAAGCAGCCAGCTTGCTTCATCTGGCTAGTGAAGCTCGACCTGACCGGGTTATGTGTTGTGAAGCTAGCCACGATAAGGATTAGGCACAATAGTGGAATTTGCAGTTTGCCTTCAAAATAAAATTACCTCTTTGAAAGTGATGCAGAAGTTTACAATTGGTGGAATCATGCCATATTTAGACTAGATAATGTTAAAGAAGGTTGGAATGTGAAGCAATGAAATGAGGTAGTCTACTCGCTGACACCCACAGAACACAACTGTGAAGAGTTTACGCAAATATTAGCGTTGTAGCACTTATCGCGGGACTGTGACTGTGTGAAATCACCTCCCCAGTCAGCCTATTGTGTGTGTTGACATTCATATTGCACTGTACAGCTTTACCTAAGGATTGGGGATCAATGAAATGGGGTAACAGTCTACTCAATACCCAATATATTTTTTCCCAACGTCCTCCTCAGAGTTATCAGACTATAGTGTTCAATACACATAGGTTGACAATAAATATGTCTCAATTCACAGCTCTTTCAGAGTCCCGCAATAAGTGGTACAATGCTAACGTTCTCTGGGTGTCACTGAGTAGACTGATACCCCATGTCATTTTAGTTTAGTTTATTAATTAGACCATTTTAAAAAACAAGCACACATAAAACTTAAAAGCCATACATGCACATTAATAAAATCATCGAGGATAACACACAATAATGTCTGGGACTTATTTCCATTGTGGTCCTCTTGAGACAAGATGGCTATACAAGATCGAACACAGTATGGCAGTGAAATAATAAAACAAAAACATAAAAGAAGAACTTCTATCTCATCATTCCAGTTACATAATAGGGGTTATTCATATGGGCACAGAGGACATCAAACATATTTTTACTTTATTTTTAAAGCTGTCCAGAGAGGACGTTGTTTTTATAGGCAGAGGCAACTCATTCCATTCTGAGGCTCCAGCATACAAGAAAGTACCTTTCCCAGCATTACTCCTGAACCTGTATAAGCACACATCAGCAACACCTGATCTGGTGCTGTGATTGTGTGCATCCCTAACACGAGGAAAGTAATCACTTAAATATCTGGGCGCAGGACCATAAATACTTCTGTAAACCAAACCTAGTCTAATCTGGGACAACCTAGCCTCAACAGGCAACCAGTTTAGTACCTGAAAGCAGCTCCTGCCTTTGTGAGTACGTGGACTCACCTTCAATACTACCCTGATCAACTTATTCTGGGCTATCTGAAGCTTCCCCTTCATAAGTTTAGATAAGCCCCCAAACCAGGAAGTACTAGCATAGTCAAAATGGCATTGAATGAGGGCAGTAGCTAGCACTTTCCTTATCAAGCAGCTTGGACTTTCTAGCCAAAAACTTAGTCCTGGCATTAACCTTCCCTAGCACCTTATTGGCCATGCACACACCTCCCAAGCTTCCATCAAGGATACATCCCAAGTAGCTAACAGAGGTTTTAGTAGTCAGCACCTCACCCCCTAACTCCACTCTGATTTCAGACAACCTGAAATTTAGTTCTGGATCCAAAAATAATTGCTTCAGTTTTCCCTAAGTGCAGAGATAGCTTATTATCTCCAAGCCATTTGCTAATGTTAGTAAGCTCTGTGCTAAGTATGCTCTCCAACATAGTTTTACTTTTGTGACACACCAGAAGTGTAGTCATCCGCATAAAGAAAAAGATGGCAAGAACAAGCATCTTTCATATCATACATATACAATAAAAACAGCAGAATTCCAAGCACGCTCCCTTGCGGAACACCACAACTCATTGGTTTTGCCTGAGACAGTGAACCATTAATGTCTACTACTTGCTCCCTTCCTGATAAATAGGACTTTACCCAGCCTAGAGGGATACTGCTTAACCCCAGTGCCTCCAGTTTGGAGATTAGGAGACAGTGGTTAACTGTATCAAAGGCCTTCTGTAGGTCAAGCAGTACCATTCCACACAGATTTCCCTCATCAATCTCTTTCCTGATGAAGTCAGTCAAGTAAAGTAGACATCAATCAGTGGAGTATGTTTTTCTAAAACCCGACTGAAAATCATATTAACTTCTTAATAGGGGGCGCCATTTCCACTTTGGGAAAAAATAGTGTAATAATATTATTAAACGGCCTCGTACTCTGTTCTAGATCATATGATATGCATATTATAATTACTATTGGATAGAAAACACTCTGAAGTTTCTAAAACTGTTTGAATTATAACTGTGAGTAAAACAGAACTCATTTGGCAGGCAAACTTCCAAACAGGAAGTGAAAATTCTGAAATGGGTCTCTGTGAAGGGCTGCTCCTATTCAATTTCCTTGTATTTATGGATATGTATGCACTTCATACGCCTTCCACTAGATGTCAACAGGCAGTACAACGTTGAATGAGGTGTCTAGCCTGATGTGGGACCGAATGAGAGCTTTTGGAGTGACAGGTCAGCCATATTGGCAGTATTTTGCTGCGCACCTGGGAGCACCATATCATTTTCTGCAAGGCGTTAGGTAGGCACGAAGAAATGCTCCGTCTGGGACGTTATTGGATACATATGAGAAAAACATCATAAAGATGGATTTTCAACTGAGTTTGACCAGTTTATTCGACTTTTATTATGACTTTTGGAATTTTTCGTTCCATGCGCCAAACGTTCATGGACACGTGAGCACCATTATGCTAGCCAAAGTTGCTAATTCGACAGAAGAAATGGACAATCTAAAACAAAACAACGATTTATTGTGGAACTAGGACTCCTGGCACTGCATTCTGATGAAAGTTCATCAAAGGTAAGAGAATATTTATGATGTTATTTCGTATTTTTGTTGAATATGTTGCCTCCAACATGGCAGAGAATGGCTGAGCGCTGTCTCAGATTATTGCATGCTGTGCTTTTTACTAAAGTTATTTTTTTAAATCTAACACAGCGGTTGCATTAAGAACCAGTGTATCTTTAATTATATGTCCAACATGTATTTTTCAGCAAAGTTTATGATGAGTTTTGTTCGATTCCGTGACTCTCCAAAATTTCTCCGGAGAATTTGGAGCATTTTTGCGCCATGTTCACAATGTAAAACCAGGATTTGTAGCTATAAATATGCACATTTTCGAACAAAACATAAATGTATTGTATAACATGATGTTATAAGACTGTCATCTGATGAAGTTGTTCAAAGGTTAGTGATTAATTTTATCTCTATTTGTGGGTTTTGTGAAAGCTATCTTTGCGGTGAAAAAATGGCGTTGTGTTTTGGGCTATTGTGGTGAGCTAACATAAATATATGTTGTGTTTTCGATGTAAAACATTTTAAAAATCTGACATGTTGGCTGGATTCACAAGATGTTTATCTTTCATTTGCTGTACAACATGTATTTTTCATAAATGTTTTATGATGAGTATTTATGTATTTCACGTTGCTCTCTGTAATTATTCTGGCTGTTTTGGTGCCATTTATGATCATGGCACCAATGTAAAACCAGGATTTGTAGCTATAAATATGCACATTTTCAAACAAAACATAAATGTATTGTATAACATGATGTTATAAGACTGTCATCTGATGAAGTTGTTCAAAGGTTAGTGATTAATTTTATCTCTATTTGTGGGTTTTGTGAAAGCTATCTTTGCGGTGAAAAAATGGCGTTGTGTGTTGCGCTATTGTGGTGAGCTAACATAAATATATGTTGTGTTTTCGCTGTAAAACATTTTAAAAATCGGACATGTTGGCTGGATTCACAAGATGTTTATCTTTCATTTGCTGTATTGGACTTGTGATTTCATGAAATTATATTATATGATATTCCCTGTGGCGCTAGGCTAGGCTATGCTAGTCAGCGTTTCTGATGAGGAGGATCCCGGATCCGGGAGGGTGGGTCGGTAGAGGTTTTAACATATTCATACATTTGCTCATGTACAATTCTCTCCAGGAAATTTAATGTTACACAGAGGATAGATACAGGCCTATAATTCCCAGGGTCAGACTTTATCCCCTTCTTATACAGAGGTATAACTTTAGCTTGTTTCATGTCCCTGGGAAAGGTGCCTTGTTCAAGAGAGAGATTAACAATATGCGTAATACAAGGGCCAATTTGCTCAGCAGAATCTTTTAGAAACCTTGCAGGAATATTATCCAGGCCTGTGGCTTTGGAGCATTTAAGCTCTGCCAGCATACTGACTATTTCAGCTGTTGCTACCTTTGCAAAAGAAAACGAGTTTGGCTGAACCCCTAACTCTACATAATACCTCTTGACTTGGTTGCTTCCATACAAACCAGAACTGGTGGGCAGCTTGCTAACCAGCTTGCTGGCAACAGAAGTAAAAAAAAGAGTTGAATTCATTGGCAACCTCTGCTTTTTATTATATACCATCTCCCCTTTGATGTTCAGTCCAATACTGTTTAGTTTGTTTTTGTTAGCACTACTACAGCCTAGTTCCTTAAATGATTTCCAAAGCTTTTTAGGGTCATTTTTGTTTTCAATTATTTTCTCAGCAAAGTAACCCCTCTTAGCTTCATCCATCCTGCTCTGTGCTTCATTTCTGGGACGTTTATATAGGACAAAATCATGCTGCTCTTGAGAGTTCTTAAATTTCTTAAAGGCCTTATTCCTTGCTTGGAAAGATTCTAGAATCTCATGATTAAACCAAGGGCTAGATCTCTGCTTTACCCTGACCCGTCTAATGGGAGCCATCACATTCACCACATCAAGGAATCTACATTTAAAGGCTTCCCAGGCACTGTCTACCCCTACACTGTCTAGCACAGGTGACCAGTCAATTTTACCCACTTCCTCCCTAAACTTTTCTACACAGTTTTTTTGAGTCCTCTGATTCTAATGGTTTTGTGACACTTAAATATATCTTTAAAAATCCTCCTTGTGCAAAATGTAATAAAATGATCACTGATTCCATAGACTATTACTCCACTCTGCGATATTTTAGATTTATCAGACACCAATATTAAGTCAATTGTACTTTGCACTGTTTCACATATCCATATTCAACAGATTTTTGTCAAATTAACAAATCATTGTCTTTTGTTGATTTTATATAACAACATTCCAACCTCGTTTAGCATGATCTATTCAATTATGGCATAATTCTACTATTTGTATTCATTTGCATCACTGTCGATTACATACTTTTATTTTGAAGGCTAACCGCATAGTCTACTATTGTGGCTAATCCTCATTGTGGCTAGCTTCACATAGATGGGTCCGACCACCATTAATCAAATAAGAACTGTCTTATAAGTTAGGGTAATTTTAGATGATGACACCTAGCTATATAGTGAGCTAGCTAACTATAGCAACTGAAACAGATTATGTCGTTTTGCTATGTTTTTGGGGAAGAACATTGTTTGCATCCATCAGCTAGCTAGCTTTTTTTATGACCAGCACTGTACGTGCGCGAGACAACTTTACCAGCATCATAGCATACGTATGGATGAATCGTTGTGACATATGAAATACGACTGAGTGTAATCAATGTGTAATATCTACGTAAAAAAATGTATGAACGCGTTAAATTATTATGTGACGTGCAGTAATATTCAGGTCCTGAATGGTCAACAAGCTTATTTGACACGTCAAATAGTGTTATTTAACATGTATCTTTTTTGACAAAGACCCAAACGGCGTTCCATAGAAATCCTGGTTGAGAATGAAACGACTGAACAAATTAACAAGAAACAGCACAGCAAGTAAGTGAAAGAAATAGGTTTTGAATATGTTTTACTGGTAATGGGGACATACATAAATGCCAACAAAATAACTTTTTGGTCAGTGTGGTATGTGTGCGTGTAACCTTTATTTAACTAGGCAAGTCAGTTAAGAAAAAAATTCTTATTTACAAAGACGG
The DNA here is from genome assembly GCF_016432855.1 of Salvelinus namaycush. Lineage (NCBI taxonomy): Eukaryota > Metazoa > Chordata > Actinopteri > Salmoniformes > Salmonidae > Salvelinus > Salvelinus namaycush. The sequence continues at coordinate 35,006,228 of NC_052316.1, forward strand.
CCTACCCCAGCCAAACCTGGACGACGTTAGGACAATTGTGCTCCGCTCACGGCCGGATGTGATACAACCTGGATTCGAAACAGGGACTGTAGTGACGCCACTTGCACCTAGATGCAGTGCCTTAGACTGCTTTGTCCATGTGTGTGAGTTAACTATTTAACTGTATTAGAATGCTTAAAAAGCCGCAAAAATTTTAAATAATGGTTACTGGTTCGGGTTTTTTGGCAAGGAAAATATTGGATATCGGTATTGGCCAAAATGGTCATATCGGAGCATCACTAATAACATTTCCCCCGATTCTCTGCGCTGTCTCGTACTTGCTGCACATATGAGAGCTTCGCTGTCTCGTACTTGCTGCCCACATGAGAGCTGCGCTGTCTTGTACTTGCTGCTTATATGAGAGCTGTGCTGTCTCGTACTTGTTGCCCATATGAGAGCTGCGCTGTCTCGTATTTGCTGCCCACATGAGAGCTGCGCTGTCTTGTACTTGCTGCTCATATGAGAGCTGTGCTGTCTCGTACTTGTTGCCCATATGAGAGCTGCGCTGTCTCGTACTTGCTGCCCATATGAGAGCTGCGCTGTCTCGTACTTGCTGCCCACATGAGAGCTGCGCTGTCTTGTACTTGCTGCTTATATGAGAGCTGTGCTGTCTCGTACTTGTTGCCCATATGAGAGCTGCGCTGTCTCGTATTTGCTGCCCACATGAGAGCTGCGCTGTCTTGTACTTGCTGCTCATATGAGAGCTGTGCTGTCTCGTACTTGTTGCCCATATGAGAGCTGCGCTGTCTCATACGTGCTGCCCATATGAGAGCTGGGCTGTCTCGTACTTGCTGCCCATATGAGAGCTGCGCTGTCTCTTACTTGCTGCCCATATGAGAGCTTCGCTGTCTCGTACTTGCTGCCCATATGAGAGCTTCGCTGTCTCTTTCTTGCTGCCCATATGAGAGCTACACTGTCTCTTACTTGCTGCCCATTCGAGAGCTGCGCTGTCTCTTACTTGCTGCCCATATGAGAGCTGCGCTGTCTCGTACTTGCTATCCATATTAAAGCTGCGCTGTCTCGTACTTGCTGCCCTTATGAGCGCTTCGCTGTCTTGTACTTGCTGCCCATATGAGAGCTGCGCTATCTCTTACTTGCTGCCCATATTAAAGCTGCGCTGTCTCGTACTTGTTGCCCATATGAGAGCTGCGCTGTCTCATACTTGCTGCCCATATGAGAGCTTCGCTGTCTCGCACTTGCTGCCCATATGAGAGCTTCACTGTCTCGTACTTGCTGCCCATATGATAGCTTCACTGTCTCATACTTGCTGCCTATATGAGAGCTACACTGTCTCTTACTTGCTGCTTATATGAGAGCTGCGCTGTCTCATACTTGCTGCCCACATGAGAGCTGCGCTGTCTCGTACTTGCTGCCCACATGAGAGTTGCGCTGTCTTGTAATTGCTGCTCATATGAGAGCTGTGCTGTCTCGTACTTGTTGCCCATATGAGAGCTGCGCTGTCTCGTACTTGCTGCCCACATGAGAGCTGCGCTGTCTCGTACTTGCTGCCCATATTAGAGCTTCGCTGTCTCGTACTTGCTGCCCATATGAGAGCTTCGCTGTCTCGTACTTGCTGCCCAAATGAGAGCTGCACTGTCTTGTACTTGCTGCCCATATGAGAGCTGCGCTGTCTCATACTTGCTGCCCATATGAGAGCTGCGCTGTCTCTTACTTGCTGCCCATATGAGAGCTTCGCTGTCTCGTACTTGCTGCCCATATGAGAGCTTCGCTGTCTCGTACTTGCTGCCCATATGAGAGCTGCGCTGTCTCATACGTGCTGCCCATATGAGAGCTGCGCTGTCTCGTACTTGCTGCCCATATGAGAGCTGCGCTGTCTCGTACTTGCTGCCCACATGAGAGCTGCGCTGTCTCGTACTTGTTGCCCATATGAGAGCTGCGCTGTCTCGTACTTGCTGCCCACATGAGAGCTGCGCTGTCTTGTACTTGCTGCTTATATGAGAGCTGTGCTGTCTCGTACTTGTTGCTTATATGAGAGTTGTGCTGTCTCGTACTTGTTGCCCATATGAGAGCTGCGCTGTCTCGTATTTGCTTCCCACATGAGAGCTGCGCTGTCTTGTACTTGCTGCTCATATGAGAGCTGCGCTGTCTCATACTTGCTGCCCATATGAGAGCTTCGCTGTCTCGCACTTGCTGCCCATATGAGAGCTTCACTGTCTCGTACTTGCTGCCCATATGATAGCTTCACTGTCTCATACTTGCTGCCTATATGAGAGCTACACTGTCTCTTACTTGCTGCTTATATGAGAGCTGCGCTGTCTCATACTTGCTGCCCACATGAGAGCTGCGCTGTCTCGTACTTGCTGCCCACATGAGAGTTGCGCTGTCTTGTAATTGCTGCTCATATGAGAGCTGTGCTGTCTCGTACTTGTTGCCCATATGAGAGCTGCGCTGTCTCGTACTTGCTGCCCACATGAGAGCTGCGCTGTCTCGTACTTGCTGCCCATATTAGAGCTTCGCTGTCTCGTACTTGCTGCCCATATGAGAGCTGCGCTGTCTCTTACTTGCTGCCCATATGAGAGCTTCGCTGTCTCGTACTTGCTGCCCATATGAGAGCTTCGCTGTCTCGTACTTGCTGCCCATATGAGAGCTGCGCTGTCTCATACGTGCTGCCCATATGAGAGCTGCGCTGTCTCGTACTTGCTGCCCATATGAGAGCTGCGCTGTCTCGTACTTGCTGCCCACATGAGAGCTGCGCTGTCTCGTACTTGTTGCCCATATGAGAGCTGCGCTGTCTCGTACTTGCTGCCCACATGAGAGCTGCGCTGTCTTGTACTTGCTGCTTATATGAGAGCTGTGCTGTCTCGTACTTGTTGCCCATATGAGAGCTGCGCTGTCTCGTATTTGCTGCCCACATGAGAGCTGCGCTGTCTTGTAGTTGCTGCTCATATGAGAGCTGTGCTGTCTCGTACTTGTTGCCCATATGAGAGCTGCGCTGTCTCGTACTTGCTGCCCATATGAGAGCTGCGCTGTCTCGTACTTGCTGCCCACATGAGAGCTGCGCTGTCTTGTACTTGCTGCTTATATGAGAGCTGTGCTGTCTCGTACTTGTTGCCCATATGAGAGCTGCGCTGTCTCGTATTTGCTGCCCACATGAGAGCTGCGCTGTCTTGTACTTGCTGCTCATATGAGAGCTGTGCTGTCTCGTACTTGTTGCCCATATGAGAGCTGCACTGTCTCGTACTTGCTGCCCATATGAGAGCTGCGCTGTCTCGTACTTGCTGCCCACGTGAGAGCTGCGCTCTCGTACTTGCTGCCCACATGAGAGCTGCGCTGTCTTGTACTTGCTGCTCACATGACAGCTGTGCTGTCTCGTACTTGTTGCCCATATGAGAGCTGCGCTGTCTCGTACTTGCTGCCCACATGAGAGCTGCGCTGTCTTGTACTTGCTGCTCATATGAGAGCCACGCTGTCTCGTACTTGTTGCGCACATGAGAGCTGCACTGTCTCGTACTTGCTGCCCATATGAGAGCTGTGCTGTCTCATACTTGCTGCTCATATGAGAGCTGCGCTGTCTCTAACATGCAGCCCATATGAGAGCTTCGCTGTCTCGTACTTGCTACCCATATGAGAGCTTCGCTGTCTCGTACTTGCTGCCCATTTGAGAGCTACGCTGTCTCGCACTTGCTGCCCACATGAGAGCTGCGCTGTCTTGTACTTGCTGCTCATATGAGAGCTGTGCTGTTTCGTACTTGCTGCCCATATGAGAGCTTCGCTGTCTCGTACTTGCTTCCCAAATGAGAGCTGCACTGTCTTGTACTTGCTGCCCATATGAGAGCTGCGCTGTCTCATACTTGCTGCCCATATGAGAGCTGCGCTGTCTCTTACTTGCTGCCCATATGAGAGCTTCGCTGTCTCGTACTTGCTGCCCATATGAGAGCTTCGCTGTCTCGTACTTGCTGCCCATATGAGAGCTGCGCTGTCTCATACGTGCTGCCCATATGAGAGCTGCGCTGTCTCGTACTTGCTGCCCATATGAGAGCTGCGCTGTCTCGTACTTGCTGCCCACATGAGAGCTGCGCTGTCTCGTACTTGTTGCCCATATGAGAGCTGCGCTGTCTCGTACTTGCTGCCCACATGAGAGCTGCGCTGTCTTGTACTTGCTGCTTATATGAGAGCTGTGCTGTCTCGTACTTGTTGCCCATATGAGAGCTGCGCTGTCTCGTATTTGCTGCCCACATGAGAGCTGCGCTGTCTTGTACTTGCTGCTCATATGAGAGCTGTGCTGTCTCGTACTTGTTGCCCATATGAGAGCTGCGCTGTCTCGTACTTGCTGCCCATATGAGAGCTGCGCTGTCTCGTACTTGCTGCCCACATGAGAGCTGCGCTGTCTTGTACTTGCTGCTTATATGAGAGCTGTGCTGTCTCGTACTTGTTGCCCATATGAGAGCTGCGCTGTCTCGTATTTGCTGCCCACATGAGAGCTGCGCTGTCTTGTACTTGCTGCTCATATGAGAGCTGTGCTGTCTCGTACTTGTTGCCCATATGAGAGCTGCACTGTCTCGTACTTGCTGCCCATATGAGAGCTGCGCTGTCTCGTACTTGCTGCCCACGTGAGAGCTGCGCTCTCGTACTTGCTGCCCACATGAGAGCTGCGCTGTCTTGTACTTGCTGCCCACATGAGATCTGCGCTGTCTCATATTTGCTGCCCACATGAGAGTTGCGCTGTCTCGTACTTGCTGCCCACATGAGAGCTGCGCTGTCTCGTACTTGCTGCCCACATGAGAGCTGCGCTGTCTCGTACTTGCTGCCCACATGAGAGCTGTGCTGTCTCATACTTGCTGCCCATATGAGAGCTGGCTGTCTCTTACTTGCTGCCCATATGAGAGCTTCGCTGTCTCGTACTTGCTGCCCATATGAGAGCTTCGCTGTCTCGCACTTGCTGCCCATATGAGAGCTTCACTGTCTCGTACTTGCTGCCCATATGATAGCTTCACTGTCTCATACTTGCTGCCTATATGAGAGCTACACTGTCTCTTACTTGCTGCTTATATGAGAGCTGCGCTGTCTCATACTTGCTGCCCACATGAGAACGGTGCTGTCTCGTACTTGCTGCCCATATGAGAGCTTTGCTGTCTCGTACTTGCTGCCCATATGAGAGCTGCGCTGTCTCATACTTGTTGCCCATATGAGAGCTGCGCTGTCTCGTACTTGCTGCCCACATGAGAGATGCGCTGTCTTGTAATTGCTGCTCATATGAGAGCTGTGCTGTCTCGTACTTGTTGCCCATATGAGAGCTGCGCTGTCTCGTACTTGCTGCCCACATGAGAGCTGCGCTGTCTCGTACTTGCTGCCCATATGAGAGCTTCGCTGTCTCGTACTTGCTGCCCATATGTGAGCTTCGCTGTCTCGTACTTGCTGCCCACATGAGAGCTGCACTGTCTTGTACTTGCTGCCCATATGAGAGCTGCGCTGTCTCATACTTGCTGCCCATATGAGAGCTGCGCTGTCTCTTACTTGCTGCCCATATGAGAGCTTCGCTGTCTCGTACTTGCTGCCCATATGAGAGCTTCGCTGTCTCGTACTTGCTGCCCATATGAGAGCTGCGCTGTCTCATACGTGCTGCCCATATGAGAGCTGGGCTGTCTCGTACTTGCTGCCCATATGAGAGCTGCGCTGTCTCTTACTTGCTGCCCATATGAGAGCTTCGCTGTCTCGTACTTGCTGCCCATATGAGAGCTTCGCTGTCTCTTTCTTGCTGCCCATATGAGAGCTACACTGTCTCTTACTTGCTGCCCATTCGAGAGCTGCGCTGTCTCTTACTTGCTGCCCATATGAGAGCTGTGCTGTCTCGTACTTGTTGCCCATATGAGAGCTGCGCTGTCTCGTACTTGCTGCCCACATGAGAGCTGCGCTGTCTCGTACTTGCTGCCCATATGAGAGCTTCGCTGTCTCGTACTTGCTGCCCATATGTGAGCTTCGCTGTCTCGTACTTGCTGCCCACATGAGAGCTGCACTGTCTTGTACTTGCTGCCCATATGAGAGCTGCGCTGTCTCATACTTGCTGCCCATATGAGAGCTGCGCTGTCTCTTACTTGCTGCCCATATGAGAGCTTCGCTGTCTCGTACTTGCTGCCCATATGAGAGCTTCGCTGTCTCGTACTTGCTGCCCATATGAGAGCTGCGCTGTCTCATACGTGCTGCCCATATGAGAGCTGCGCTGTCTCGTACTTGCTGCCCATATGAGAGCTGCGCTGTCTCTTACTTGCTGCCCATATGAGAGCTTCGCTGTCTCGTACTTGCTGCCCATATGAGAGCTTCGCTGTCTCTTACTTGCTGCCCATATGAGAGCTACACTGTCTCTTACTTGCTGCCCATTCGAGAGCTGCACTGTCTCTTACTTGCTGCCCATATGAGAGCTGCGCTGTCTCGTACTTGCTATCCATATTAAAGCTGCGCTGTCTCGTACTTGCTGCCCTTATGAGCGCTTCGCTGTCTTGTACTTGCTGCCCATATGAGAGCTGCGCTATCTCTTACTTGCTGCCCATATTAAAGCTGCGCTGTCTCGTACTTGTTGCCCATATGAGAGCTGCGCTGTCTCATACTTGCTGCCCATATGAGAGCTTCGCTGTCTCGCACTTGCTGCCCATATGAGAGCTTCACTGTCTCGTACTTGCTGCCCATATGATAGCTTCACTGTCTCATACTTGCTGCCTATATGAGAGCTACACTGTCTCTTACTTGCTGCTTATATGAGAGCTGCGCTGTCTCATACTTGCTGCCCACATGAGAGCTGCGCTGTCTCGTACTTGCTGCCCACATGAGAGTTGCGCTGTCTTGTAATTGCTGCTCATATGAGAGCTGTGCTGTCTCGTACTTGTTGCCCATATGAGAGCTGCGCTGTCTCGTACTTGCTGCCCACATGAGAGCTGCGCTGTCTCGTACTTGCTGCCCATATTAGAGCTTCGCTGTCTCGTACTTGCTGCCCATATGAGAGCTGCGCTGTCTCTTACTTGTACGAACATAGCTCAACTGTTGCTAAAGAAGGACCTAGAGGGTCGCGATGTGGGTTAGAGGGGCAGGAGAATAGAACGAGGTTTTGAAAAACTAGTAGAGACCGGGGGAGAAGTTATGATCAGGTAAACAGGTTTCTAGGTAGAGAAGGGTATGCTAGCATCCATAGAAGACTAAGAGAAGATTAGGGCCTAAAACAAAAGGGAGAAAGAAGAAGGCTGGGACGGGGGAACGAGGTGTTCTAGGCTAAAACGGGAGTAGAGGGGTCCAGGTGGTCTCAAGAGGGAAACATGAAAAACTCTAGTGCTCTAACGTCTCTGAAAGATACCATGCTGGGTTAACTGTTGCTCCTTGGAGGAACCGGTGTTTTTGTGAAATATATCGAAAAAGCCTAGAGAACATAAGCTTGTATGCGAAATCGTTGAAGAGAAAAACATAAAACTGGAGCTCATCTCCGTAAAGTCCATGATTTTAGAACAGTTGTTCTAAACGATAAGAGAACTCTGCTGGGGGCTCTATAAAGACAATAGCGCGCCTTAACGAAAATACTACTCATCCAAAGGGGATAAAAAAAGGGGCTAACGGTTGCCCCTGCGCAGCGTTCGTCTATTGAAGAATAACAGGGGATGTGGTTCTGCCTAGCTTAGTTATGGAGTGGGGGGCTGACAGAACCGTGTCTCAAGGACATTCCCCGTGTTTCAGAAGAACACCTAGCTTCTGGACGAATTCTTCCCTAAATCTTAGTAAAAGCTTGTTCATTTTTGGAAAAACATGAATGTAACCACTACACCATTTAATCTGTTGTCGTTTGTGGTCTTGGCTTAGACAAAAACAAAACTGTTGTGCTTACTATACTTTTGCTCATTCTATAACTCTAATACCATAATTCTAACATATTACTCTTGTCTAGTCTCTAGATATGCGATAACACCTATGTTTAGCTACGCTCCTCCCCTAAAAAGTTAGAGTGTTTGGCTAAGCTAGAGAAGCTTTCACTGCTACTCTTAACAATATCACCTTCTTATATTAAAACTAAGTCTAAATACAACTTTTTCTATTAGAAGAGTAACTGTTGTGTCTTTCTATTTTTTAGGCCCTACAGATTTTTTTTCTATGAATGCTAACTAAAACTAAAAAATAACTAATTGCTAAAGATTTTTGCTTTTACTTTTTATTTTAACGGAAAAGTGACAGCAGGGAGAGCTGATTCCTAAGTACTTAAACTAGTTTGTTGCTATGACTAATTAGCGATACCTTAGGTTCCTTAACTACAACTCTCTAACCAAGAGGAGGAGGGCCTTAAGTTCCATTGCTTTAGATGGGATATATGAAATTAGGATAAGGAACAGTTGCTACTAAATACAGTTGCCTCAATACTAAACCTTTCATCCTGAAAGTGGTGCTTGGTTAGCCCCCTTTATGGGAGCTAAAGCGTTTTTTTGCTCTAAACTTTTTCTTGTCGCCTCTATAAGAAAAGTCCATGTATGTAAATCACTGCTGATACTTTAAGAACTAGATTGCATAAAAACCATATTACCTAAGATACAGACAGTGAGTCACATGTACTACTTGCTCTTTAGGAGAGCTTAGTGGTTGCTAATACTTCTTAAGTTGTTAGACTACTCTGTTCTATATTACACTTATGCTAAGGAGCCTGTTTTCATAACTAGTTTTTGAGGACCTCTAGTTGCTGGTGCCATGTTCTAAAAATATAATAAAAAGTCTCTTAAAACTAAGTAAAGCTTGGCTCACCTTCTCATCTGTAATTGCTGCTTGTTGCTTTGGCCTTTGGCTAACATACAGTAACTGAGAGGTAACTGTTTGTTTGCTAGTACTCACATTCCTGGTAGTACTATCGGAAGTTGGCTACTGCTCTTTTAGGAGTGGCCGTGCCTGCAGAAGAATGATGGTCTGCTGGGCAAGATTACAACAGCTGCAGGGGTTCGAACATGCACTCCAGTTTAGAGGATTAAAAAAATAGAATAATCCTCTACTACGGTGGTCAGCTAAAGACTATTACCCAGACAAGTCCTTCCTCCACCTCTGGAACATGCTAAATAACATCTCTATTTGACGAGTATTAACAAAAAACTTAAATAAAATACAACCATATGTAAACAATAAAAACCACCAGAATGGTGTTTCAATCTATAGGACAAGGCGGGACCCCCTCAAAACCCACCGTCTGAAAGGAACAGAAGCCTAAACGGGGATAGGTGTTTCATCGTGCTCTATTTTATGTCCGTTGAGATGCTTATCAGGTTTAATCTTTTAATTGTTTTTTTACGATCTTTATATAATTATTAATACTTTATTATTTAATTTTTCTCTTTAATTTATTTATTTAATTGGTTAATGTATAGTTTCCCTATTTTTTATTTTTTATATATTCAAGTTTCTTTATTCTCTATTTTTATTTTTTTAATTATAAATTAATTTTTTTCTTTTTTCTTTTAAAATTATTTTTATTTATTTTATTTATTATTTTTATGATTTTTTTTCTTATAATTTAAACTTAATTTTTTTAAATTTTACATTTTAATATTAAATTAATTTTACTTTTAACAAATACTATATCACTTCTCTTTATTCTGTGTAAATTTTTAGCTTACTATTTTCTATCTTTTTTTTTCTTTTTTTTATTTTATATTTTTTTTTTATCTTTAATTTTTATTTTCTTTTTATGTTATTTTTATATTAACTTTAAGTTTATATATCTCCTTTTATTTTTTTTATATTTTCACTCTATATTAATTATTTTTAACATCTTTTTTACACTTATGATTTATTTTTTTTTCTTATTCTACTTATTTTTTTTATTTAATTATTTTTTTAATTATTTTAAAATATTTTTATTTATAATTTTTAAACTAAATTTTCTATATATATTTTTTTTACTTTTTATAGTTTGATTATAATATTTATTTTTTTTACATTTAATTAATTTTTACATAAATGGTATTTATATATATATTTTCTTTATTATTATATTATTTTTTTATCTTTATAACATATTTTCTATTATTATCTATTTTATATTTTCTTTATTTTTCTCTCTTAACTCGTAATAATTTCTAATACATTTTTACAAGTTCTGATATACTACCAAATTTAAATCATAATTTATTACATTAATTCAATTTATGTTTCCGCTAAGCTCTGCTATAATTATACTTTCTTTCTCCATCAGTTATTTTTTAAATTATTTATTTTAATTAAAATATTTTAATTTTTTAATTTTTTTTTTCTAATTTAAAAGTTTTACTAATTTTCTTTTACTCTCTTTATTGTGTAATAACTTTTATTTCTTTTATTTATATATTAATAAATTTATTTTTATTTTTTATTAAATTAATCTTAAATTTATTTAAATTATTTATTTTATAATAGTAATTTTTTTATTTTATATTTATTTACATATTATTTTTTATTATTTATTAATATATTTAAAATTTTTTATTATTTTAACTTTATTTTTAATTGTTATATATTTTTTATTTAATTTTTTTAAACTTTTAAGTTTATACTTGATTTATATTATACTTTATTATTATTTTTTAATATTTATTATTTTATTCCTCTAAATATTAAAAAAAATTCTTATTATTAATTAACATCACATATCAGTTTTTTACATTAATTAATATTTTATAAACTCTCTATTTAATTAATAAATTTATATTTTTAAAAATTAGAATTTTATTATCTCTTATTGTCATTTATTTTTTAAAAAAATATTTTTTAAATATTTATAATATTAATAATATTGTTAAATTTAGTTTTTATTTTTTTTTTTTATTTTTTAAATTATAATATTATAATAAATTATTTATTATTTTTTTCACCACCTCCTTTTTTTCCATATTATATACGTTAAATTAATCTTATCTCAGTTTTTTATTTTCATATATATTAAAATATATTTTATGTTTGTTTTAAATAGTTTATTTTTAAAGTTTAATGTATTTGAAATTTAATTGAAATGAATGTATAAACTCGGTTTTTTTTACTGATTTAATTATATCTATTTGACAATAAACTTAATATTTATTAAATTTATAATAATTTAAATTTCGATTACTACTTAATTTATATTGTTTTTTAGGTTTTTTTTCTCATATTAAGTTATTATATAAACTTATATATTTAAATTAATTTTATAGTTTTTACTATATAATTAAATGTTTTTTTTCTAAAATTTTTTTATTTAATATATTATCAAATATATATAAAGGAATTATTATTTCAGTATTCAGTTTTATATACTTTTTTTTTTAATAAAAAATTTAATATTTTTGATTATTTTACTTGATTTTTTTAAAATTTTTTTTATTCTTCATTTTCTATTTTTTATACTTTTATTTTTAAATCTGTACTTGTGCTTTTTAAAAAAAATTTATTTTTTTTATTATCATTAGTTTTCTTTTTGACATTTTTTTTATTAAAATCTTATTTCTTATTTCATTTTTATTTTTTATTTATTTTAACTAGTTTTCTTTTTTACATATATTCTTTTTTAAATTATTTATAATTATTACAAATATTTCTTATTTTTTTATTTTATTATATTTTAATAATTTTTTTAAAAACTAATATTTTTATCTATATTATTCTATATTTTAATTATAAATTCATTATACTTACATAAATTTTATTTTTTATTTATTTTCTCTTTAAATTTTCATTACAATTTTTCTTTCTTTATTATAACTTCTTTTCTTCTATTTTATTAGATGTTTATCACAAAAATGATTTTAATTTTTCAGTATACTATGTTTTTTTCTATCCCACAGCTCTTTTACTATTTGCGTTATAAAGTATTTTTTTATTCTTTTCTGTATTTGTTACGATTTACTATAAATTTTTTTATTTATTTTTAAATTTTTTTTTATATTATTATACTTTCTGTAAACCGTGCTTTGTTTGCTTTCCCTTTATTTGCTTCTTTGCTTTTTTTCAGTTTTTTATTTTTTTTTATTTTTAAGATTTTATTTTTCTTTTTTAATATTTTAGTAGTAGTAACCTAAATTTTATTTTGTATTTATTTTAGTTACCATCATTTTTTTTTTGAATAATTTTTTAGTGTTTATAGTTACACTAGTTAAAATTTCATTTTATACTCTATTTTTTTTTTTTTATTTTATGAATATTTTTTAATTTTATTACACAAATTATTTAAATTAAATATTATATATTTATTCATCTTTTTTTTAAATATAACAATCTATTTACAACACCCTTTTAAATTTTCTCTTTTCTATTTTTAAAACAACAAAGTTATTCTTATTTTTTTTTTTATTTATATGATTTTTATTTTTAAATTTTTATATGAATTTACATAAATTAAGCAATTCCCACGTGCTTTTTCTCTCTCAGTTTCTTCAGTTTTTGATTATAAAATTATATATATATGATAAATTAATTATAATCTTTTTTATTCTTTTTTTAAAATAATAGTTTCTTCTTCTTATATATTTATAAAAGAATTTATAATATTAATAATTGTTGTTTTTTATTATATCTTTTTCTATTGTTTATTTTTTTCTTTATCATACTTTTTTTTTTTTTAATAATAATTTTTTATATTTATTATAAACAAACTTATTATCTATTTCTATTTTTTTTTATTTATTAATAATTTAAATTTTTTAAAATATTGAATTAATCTTAATCTTACCTTTATGTTATTATTTAACTTCTTTTTACCATTATTTAAATATAGAAAATTTAATATTATTACTGTTTAAAAATAACATTAATATATTTTATTTTAAAATATCATTTACTTTCACACAAATATTTTTTCATTTTTTTTTTATAAATATATATTTTAGAACAGTTTGAACTCTAAAGTCCATTTAGAACAGTTCTAACTTCTGAAGTCCATTAGAACAGTTTCTAACTCTCTAAAGTCCATTTAGAACAGTTTGAACTCTCTGAAGCCCATTTAGAACAGTTCTAACTCTCTAAAGTCAATTTAGAACAGTTCTAACGCTCTGAAGCCCATTTAGAACAGTTTGAACTCTCTAAAGTCTATTTAGAACAGTTTGAACTCTAAAGTCCATTTAGAACAGTTCTAACTCTCTGAAACCCATTTAGAACAGTTTGAACTCTAAAGTCCATTTAGAACAGTTCTAACTGTCTGAAGTCCATTTAGAACAGTTCTAACTCTCTAAAGTCCATTTAGAACAGTTCTAACTCTCTGAAGCCCATTTAGAACAGTTCTAACTCTCTGAAGTCCATTTAGAACAGTTCGAACTATAACGTCCATTTAGAACAGTTCTAACTCTCTGAAGCCCATTTAGAACAGTTTGAACTCTCTAAAGTCCATTTAGAACAGTTCTAACTCTCTAAAGTCCATTTAGAACAGTTCTAACACTCTAAAGTCAATTTAGAATAGTTCTAACTCTCTGAAGCCCATTTAGAACAGTTCTAACTCTCTAAAGTCCATTTAGAACAGTTCTAACTATAAACTCCATTTAGAATAGTTCTAACTCTCTGAAGCCCATTTAGAACAGTTTGAACTCTAAAGTCCATTTAGAACAGTTCTAACTCTCTGAAGCACATTTAGAACAGTTTGAACTCTAAAGTCAATTTACAACAGTTCTAACTCTCTGAAGCCCATTTAGAACAGTTCTAACGCTCCGAAGCCCATTTAGAACAGTTCTAACGTTCTGAAGCCCATTTATAACAGTTTGAACTCTCTAAATTCCATTTAGAACAGTTCTCTCTGAAGTCCATTTAGAACAGTTCGAACTATAAAGTCCATTTAGAACAGTTCTAACTCTCTGAAGCCCATTTAGAACAGATTGAACTCTAAAGTCAATTTAGAACAGTTCGAACTCTCTGAAGCCCATTCAGAAAAGTTCTAACACTCCGAAGACCATTTAGAACAGTTCTAACGCCCCGAAGTCCATTTAGAACAGTTCTAACTCTCTAAAGTCCATTTAGAACAGTTCAAACTCTAAAGTCCATTTAGAACAATTCTAACTCTGAAGCCCATTTAGAACAGTTCTAACTCTCTGAAGCCCACTTAGAACAGTTCTAACTCTCTGAAGCCCACTTAGAACAGTTCTAACTCTCTGAAGCCCACTTAGAACAGTTCTAACTCACTAAAGTCCATTTAGAACAGTTCTAACGCTTCGAAGCCCACTTAGAACAGTTCTAACTCTCTAAAGCCCATGTAGAACAGTTTGAACTCTCTGAAGTCCATTTAGAACAGTTCTAACTCTCTGAAGCCAATTTAGAACAGTTTGAACTCCAAAGTCCATTTAGAACAGTTCTAACTCTCGAAACCCATTTAGAACAGTTTGAACTCTAAAGTCCATTTAGAACAGTTCTAACTCTCTAACGTCCATTTAGAACAGTTCTAACTTCTAAGTCCATTTAGAACAGTTCTAACTCTCTATAGTCCATTTAGAACAGTTCTAACTCTCTGAAGCCCATTTAAACAGTTCTAACTCTCTAAAGTCCATGTAGAACAGTTTGAACTATAAGTCCATTTAGAACAGTTCTAACTCTCTGAAGCCCATTTAAACAGTTCTAACTCTCTAAAGTCCATTTAGAACAGTTCTAACTCTCTGAAGCCCATTTAGAACAGTTCTAACTCTCTGAAGCCCATTTAGAACAGTTCTAACTGTCTAAAGTCCATGTAGAACAGTTTGAACTATAAAGACCATTTAGAACAGTTCTAACTCTCTGAAGCCCATTTAGAACAGTTTGAACTCTCTAAAGTCCATTTAGAACAGTTCTAACTCTCTGAAGCCCATTTAGAACAGTTTGAACTCCCTAAAGACCATTTAGAACAGTTCTAACTCTCTAAAGTCCATTTAGAACAGTTCTAACTATCTGAAGCCCATTTAGAACAGTTCTAACTTTCTAAAGTCCATGTAGAACTGTTTGAACTATACAGTCCATTTAGAACAGTTCTAACTCTCTGAAGTCCATTTAGAACAGTTCTAACTCTCTAAAGTCCATTTAGAACAGTTCGAACTCTAAAGTCCATTTATAACAGTTCTAACTCTCTGAAGCCCACTTAGAACAGTTCTAACGCTCTGAAGCCCATTTAGAACAGTTCTAACTCTCTAAAGTCTATTTAGAACAGTTTGAACTCTAAAGTCCATTTAGAACAGTTCTAACTCTCTGAAACCCATTTAGAACAGTTTGAATCTAAAGTCCATTTAGAACAGTTCTAACTGTCTGAAGTCCATTTAGAACAGTTCTAACTCTCTAAAGTCCATTTAGAACAGTTTGAACTCTCTGAAGCCCATTTAGAACAGTTCTAACTCTCTAAAGTCAATTTAGAACAGTTCTAACGCTCTGAAGCCCATTTAGAACAGTTTGAACTCTCAAATAAAGTCTTTTAGAACAGTTAACTCTAAAGTCCATTTAGAACAGTTCTAACTCTCTGAAACCCATTTAGAACAGTTTGAACTCTAAAGTCCATTTAGAACAGTTCTAACTGTCTGAAGTCCATTTAGAACAGTTCTAACTCTCTAAAGTCCATTTTAGAACAGTTTGAACTCTCTGAAGCCCATTTAGAACAGTTCTAACTCTCGAATCCATTTACAGTTCGAACTATAACGTCCATTTAGAACAGTTCTAACTCTCTGAAGCCCATTTAGAACAGTCTGAACTCTCTAAAGTCCATTTAGAACAGTTCTAACTCTCTAAAGTCCATTTAGAACAGTTCTAACACTCTAAAGTCAATTTAGAATAGTTCTAACTCTCTGAAGCCCATTTAGAACAGTTCTAACTCTAAAGTCCATTTAGAACAGTTTGAACTCTAAAGTCCATTTAGAACAGTTCCAACTCTCTGAAGCACATTAGAACATTTGAACTCTAAAGTCAATTTACAACAGTTCTAACGCTCCGAAGCCCATTTAGAACAGTTCTAACGTTCTGAAGCCCACTTAGAACAGTTTAAACTCTCTAAAGTCCATTTAGAACAGTTCTAATGCTCTGAAGTCCATTTAGAACAGTTCTAACATTCTGAAGCCCATTTAGAACAGTTCTAACTCTCTGAAGCCCATTTAGAACAGTTCTAACGCTCTGAAGCCCATTTAGAACAGTTCTAACGCTCTGAAGCGCACTTAGAACAGTTTGAACTCTCTAAAGTCCATTTAGAACAGTTCGAACTCTAAAGTCCATTTAGAACAGTTCTAACTCTCTGAAGCCCACTTAGAACAGTTCTAACTCTCTAAAGTCCATTTAGAACAGTTTGAACTCTAAAGTCCATTTAGAACAGTTCTAACTCTCTGAAACCCATTTAGAACAGTTTGAACTCTAAAGTCCATTTAGAACAGTTCTAACTCTCTGAAACCCATTTAGAACAGTTTGAATTCTAAAGTCCATTTAGAACAGTTCTAACTCTCTAAAGTCCATTTAGAACAGTTCTAACTCTCTGAAGCCCACTTAGAACAGTTCTAACTCTCTGAAGCCCACTTAGAACAGTTCTAACTCTCTGAAGCCCACTTAGAACAGTTTGAACTCTCTAAAGTCCATTTAGAACAGTTCTAACGCTCCGAAGCCCACTTAGAACAGTTCTAACTCTCTAAAGCCCATCTAGAACAGTTTGAACTCTCTGAAGTCCATTTAGAACAGTTCTAACTCTCTGAAGTCCATTTAGAACAGTTCTAACTCTCTGAAGCCAATTTAGAACAGTTTGAACTCTAAAGTCCATTTAGAACAGTTCTAACTCTCTGAAGCCCATTTAGAACAGTTTGAACTCTAAAGTCCATTTAGAACAGTTCTAACTCTCTGAAGCCCATTGAGAACAGTTTGAACTCTCTAAAGTCCATTTAGAACAGTTCTAACTCTCTGAAGCCCATTTAGAACAGTTTGAACTATAAAGTCCATTTAGAACAGTTCTAACTCTCTGAAGCCCATTTAGAACAGTTTGAACTCTAAAGTCAATTTAGAACAGTTCAAACTCTTTGAAGCCCATTCAGAAAAGTTCTAACACTCCGAAGCCCATTTAGAACAGTTCTAACGCCCCGAAGCCCATTTATAGCAGTTTGAACTCTCTAAAGTCCATTTAGAACAGTTCAAACTCTAAAGTCCATTTAGAACAATTCTAACTCTGAAGCCCATTTAGAACAGTTCTAACTCTCTGAAGCCCACTTAGAACAGTTCTAACTCTCTGAAGCCCACTTAGAACAGTTTGAACTCTCTAAAGTCCATTTAGAACAGTTCTAACGCTCGAAGCCACTTAGAACAGTTCTAACTCTCTAAAGCCCCATGTAGAACAGTGAACTCTCTGAAGTCCCATTTAGACAGTTTCTAC